>NC_034410.1:35268536-35357719 GCF_002078875.1 Numida meleagris | reverse complement strand
AGGAAGGAAGGAAGGAAGGAAGGAAGGAAGGAAGGAAGGAAGGAAGGAAGGAAGGAAGGAAGGAAGGAAGGGAGATCTAACTTTCAGTTTAGAACCAAACACAATGTATAGGCTTGAAATTCAACCAATAGACTGGTAGTGAATAAAACTCTTACAGAAACAGGGACAAGCATGTGGCATAAAGAATGCAGCAAAATGTTCTTGTTACTTCTGCAGAACTAATTTTTCTACTGCCAGTCTCATTTTCATGAACTTTCTACATTTGCAGAAGATATTTATGAAAACCTTTTATACAAAAAAAACAACAACAAAAGAAAAAAACAACTTGTAATTTATGAAGAAATGGCAATCCTAAAATGATTGTGGCTATAAGAATGTCTGTTATACAATCTTGATTATAAGGTGAAGCAGTCTGGATATAAACTAATTCAAAAGCACTACTATAGTGGAAACAGCAGCAGCTGTGCTAGAGCTCTTGTTATAATGAAGATTTTCACAAGTTTCAGTTCTTAAACAATGAACATATTGTGAAATATTCACCTCTAAGTCACAAGTTGTTCTTGTATGCTGTCTGTGACTATGTAGATTTGGAAAATTTGAAAAAATAGCTCAGCTATTTAGAAGAAAATAAACTCCTGGTATTTCCCATCTCAGAAAGAGTCTTGAAATACAAATTTGAAACGGCCAATTATCAAAATGGGAAAGATAAAACTTCAACTGAAACATGAAACATGAGCCAGAACAGGTTTGATTATTTTGTAAAGGACGAGGTGGTTGGGGGAGGTTCCTGAGGGCTGAAAGAATGTAAATCACTTCTATCACCCGGAAGAGCAAAAATAATAATACAAGGATCTTGGATGTTCGGGAAGGTGATGGAGATAAATCTGGAAGCTTTATCTGAAAGATAAATTTCTGTAAGCCCAAAAATATTAAGGATAAGAAGATAATTAGGAATAGTCACCATGGATTTGTAAAGAGGAAATCATACCTGATCATCCTGATAGTCTCCTACAATAAGGTGACTTGCTAGGTGGATTAGGGAAAAATAAAGATGTTTATCTAGACTTCAGTGAGGTATTCAACACTGTATCCCACAATAACATCTTAGACAATCTGATGAAATACAGACTAGATAAAAACACGGTGATTTGAAAAAACAACTGACTGGGCTTAGAGGGTTGTAATCATCTGTCAGAAATCCAACTAGAGTCCAGTCAGTAGTAGTGTACTCAATGAGCTGATCCTGGGGCTAATACTATTGAACATATTCATTAATGACCAAGATGATGGAGCAGAGTGCACCCTCAGCAAGTCTGCAGATGATAGAAAATTGGGAGGAGTGGATGATGGGTGTAATAGCTACACTGCCACTACAGAATAATAGTGTTGCCATTCTGAGGAACCTGAAGAAATGGACAAATGGGAAGATTATGAATTTCACCAGGTGGAAATGAAAAGTCCTGCACCTGGGGAGGAGAAACTCCATACAGTACACGCTGAGAGTCATCAGGCAGGAAAATCAGCTTTGCAAAGGGGAACCTGTTGGTCCTAACAAGCAGAAAGTGGAACGGTAGCCAGGATTGTCCCTTTGTGGTAAAGGTGACAAATAGTACCTTTGGATGCATTAGGAAGAGCATTGCCAGCAGGTCAAAGGAGGTTATCTTTCCTCTTTAATCAGCAGTGATGAGTTCACTACTAGAGTAATGGGCCAAGCTTGGAGACCTCAATCCAAAAAGGGCATGAATATACTGGAGAGAGTTAAGCAAAGGGTCACAAAGATGCTTAAGATGTTGGAGAATATGATGTACAAGCAGAGTCTGAGACTGCTGGAACTGTTTATCATAGAAAAGGCTCTGGGGAAACTTATCAATGTATATAAATACCTGATTCAAGAGAGTAAAGAAGATGAAGCTATGCTCTTCTCAGCAATGCACCTTGAAAGGATGAGAAGCAACAGGTATATGTTGAAATACAAGAAATTCCACTTAAAAATGAGCAAAACAAATTTTATTGTCAGGTTAATCAAACATGGAAACAGATTGCTCACAGAAGCTGTGGAACTTCTATTCTTAGAGATATTCAAACCCAAATGGACAGAATTCTGAACAATTTGCTCGTTTGACCCTGCTTTGAGCCGCAGATTGTACTAGAAGGCCTACAGATGTCTTAGTAACATCCTTGATTCAATATTCAGTGATTCTGTTTTCAACTAATTAGTTCTGATACTTAATCATGCTTACTTGGATGACTTATTACCAGTTTATTCACAAAGGGATTTAGAATGTGTTGAAATTTTATCAAAAACTTCTATACTTACATAAGCATCTAGGCATAAAGTTCTATATTTTAGGATTTTCTTCCAATGATCAACATTTCAATGGAGTATTTGGTGAAGAGATAAAAGTTCAGGAAGATTTTATTTCCTAACAGTACAACACTTACAGGAGTGTTAGCTTTTCATGAGTATTAACCATTAAACTCAAATTTGGAAAAAATACATTTATGTGAACTAAGATTTTGGACTGAGGAAATATTAAGTTGAGACTGAACACACAGTACAAACTTTTATTTGCAGGCAAGGTGATGGCCTATAACACTGATGAACCAATCCAGGTCTTCATGTTCTCTGTTAATTTGTGGATGCGAGTGCCTAAGAATTATTATTTAAACTAGTCTGTAAGAATCAGGACAGTTGAAGTCCTACAAATCCTCTGTTTGTGTACTCTGCCTTAAGCTATGACTCAGGCATGTGTCTATAATTTCTTGAATGATAATCCATCCACCACAAACAGGAGGAGTTATTGCCAATTCCTGCTTGTTTTTCTTTAAAAAATCAAGGCTATATCTTCAATATCTGTATTCTAGGCACATGCAGATCCAATTCCCTGGGCCTTCAATACACTTTAGAGTAAGAAAGAAACTGAAATGCTCTGCTTACAACAATGGAGGAAGTATGTTTACCAGCAACTATGTGCATGTGTCTTAGTAAATGAAAAACAAGTACTTTCAGACGAAACAACCAGAGTGCTTTCAGCTGAAACAACCAAATTTATTACTTAAAAGACTGAGATGAAGGTTCAATACATTCTAAATCGCTCCATGAATAAACTGCGTAAGTCTTCCAAGTAAGCGTGAGTAAGCATTGGAAATAATTACTTGATAACAGAATCACTGAAATATGATTTCAAACGACATCTGGAGATCCTCTGATACAAGCTTCTCCTCAAAGCAGAGTCAACCTGAGAACGTTGTTTAACATGCCAGTTGAGTTTGGGCATCTTCAAAGACAGAGGTTCCACAAGTTCTCTGGGCTACCTATTCCAGTGTTGAACATATTTTGACGTGTTATTACCCATAAACTTAATACCGAACTATTGAATCAAAGGTCCACTGAAGACTCTTTTGTTACATACGTGGTATTATTCCATCACCTGAGGCAAAACTACACAACAGCAATTTCCAAAAGTAGTATAAAATTTATGAGTCAATTCCTTTTTTTTTTTTCTCAGAAATTCGTCAAGCTCCTCTTATGGGAGATAGTACTGGGATACTTCACAATCTTCATTTCAATGATCGTACTGTTAGAAAAAAGTATAATTACTCATACTATCCAGAGAAAATAGGGAACTTCCACAATCATTCAAGAAGACCAAAAAATGTAAGAAACAAATTGGCTCTCTAAGACATGACAAGCAACTGAACCAACGGATTGCATATTTGCTCCTTTTCTACATTCAATGTCTCAGACAATTTGGTTATTCTTTTTGGAAAGAGAAAGAAAGGAAAGCAAGTATTTAACCAGAGATCTCAATGGGAACGCATGGAAGAGAAGACTGTATGGTAACATATTACCTGAAAGCAGCTAAAGCAGAGAATATAGTAAGGAAAACGTCAGAAGCAGTACTAAGTAGGGCAGGCTGTTGCTTTATTTATTGAACAATTACTTGCTGTGATCTGTCCTGGCTTGCTATATGACCACTGAAAGGGAAATGATGATAAAAAGCACCACTTGCTTACTGACGAGCCAGACATGTCAGCTACCCTGGGGCACTGCACTTTTTATCAAACAACACTCTTCTCTCTAATTTGGAACTTTAAATAACAGTGTAAACTTCAATGGTAGCTATCACTCCTTTTTTGTTTGTTTGTTTGTTGCCTTGGTGCATACAGTCCTACAGTTTTGTTGAGATCATAGATTTCTGCCCCTGGAGAAAACAACTTGTAGCCAGCCAGCCATTTTGTATCATGCAGTACCCAGAATTTACATGCTAAAGAGAAATTTCAAAACAATACATAGAAAGTCATTATGAAAGCAGGATATTTTTTAGGTTTGTAACAGAATAGTAACAAGTTGCTCTGTCATGTCCCTTTTGAATTGTTACATTTCTGTAGTCATCCTTTTTCTCTTTAGAAAAGCTTTGAAAAACAATTTTGAATTGTAGAGAAATCTGAATTATAAATGTGTTAACAAAACCTACACTAAAGCTTGCATTTAATGTTTAATTGAATTGTTTCAGAAGACCAAGTCATTATTCCATCAAGATTTTTTATGCATTTATAAAACATAAGATTTTATTTGCTAAAATTTTCTAGCACTTTTTCAAAAAAAACAACACCTAACTACTGTTATTTGTATAATTCCTTTTCTCTGTGTAACATGGACAAAAGTTTTCAGTATAAGAGCTTTTTATTACTTATTTGAAACTATGAAATCTCTTTTTCCAGAAATACTTCCTGAAGTTACTTTCCCACCTAGCATTTTTCTAAACAATCACTCCCACACTGTACAGCTAATACTCGTGTGCCATGGTATAAAAGGAAGGTGCAACTTTTGACTGGTTACATTTCAGCCTAGGAAATATAGCTTCTTCAATTTTTATTTAGAATGGTTTATATATATTTTGGTGGGCCAAGAGCATAAATAAAGAAGATTACATACAGTTTTATTTCTGCAAAAATATGCTGTAATCAAAGTCTGCATACTTCTGATTTTTTTTAACTCCATTGTAAATACTTTTCTCACACAAGCACTTACCAAAACAAGGGTTGAAACAGGTGTGTTACTCTATCTACAGCTGTTCTATATGACAGAAGGCATAAATAAAAAAAAAAGAAGAAAAAAAGAAAAAAAGAAAAACTTGTTTGAATTCTTTCACAGCTGCAGAGGATGTCAGATCAGTTTCTGATAGTAAGAAAGGGTAGAAGTCAAAATTCAACATATACTAATTCAGGGAAGAATTTTCTGATGATTTAGAGAGTGTATGTTACCTTCCTACCACTATCACTTTCGGATGTCCCTTGCTAGGATCATAGCTACACAATAGACATTCTGAATTATCTATTGGGGTAAGTTCAACAAAATCATAAGTCTCATATTTTATGCTTCGTAACTAGTGGCATTGTTCAGGAGCAGTCACATCTTACTCAGGTAAAATCACTCATTGTGAGTAGTCTGACAGATGGGTATTCTCACAGAGCTATAGGGAAAAGCTATGTTGCTTAAAGTCTGCTATGTGTAAAAAGCTCTGCTTTAAAGCATGCAAGTACTGCTGTGATACCAAGGAACTAACTGGTTTTGCTGAACAATCACATTGATAATAAGGAGTTACAGAACAGCAAAGCACCATGAGAATGACCTCCAGCCTAGGAACATTTACCAGTAGAGTTTACTGGTACTGAGCGGACAGCTTGAGTTTTTACTGCCTTGTGGTAAATAGAAGTTATTGCAGTACTGTGGAGCACATTCTCTTTAAATTATTCAGAACTTCTATGTTTTAATGGTGCTTTACCTAAGAACAGGTCACTGAAACTTCAGATCGAAAAAAACCTCAAAAATAAAATTCGATTAACATGCTTCCACTTCTTTCTTCTCCATCTACACTCTGTGAAAATCAATTATGAAATGTAACTCTATTTCAGTATCTTTAGATTATTTAAGGTAATCCCATCAGCTTCCCTTGACAGATGTTTTCTTGTTAGCATTGAGAACCAGGGTAAAAACACAGAAGTGTCATTTCCATACCTATTTATTTATTTATTTTTTCTCTAAATTTTGTAAAATACTTAAACATTTCAAGTTGGCATATAGAGGCACACCATGTTCATTTAGAAAGCAAGTGTTCAAAAAGAAACATTAATATTAAGGATTGACTCTTCCCTGAAAGGGCAAGGAGCAAAGAGAGGGATCAGGATTTTGCTGGCTCTAAATTTGGAGCAGTGACATGGACTGGGCACACACAGAGCTCTGAACATGAGCCCAGAAGAATGACTGTCCATTTTAATATCTTGATAGCATTTATTTTGGTGAGTAGTAATTTTGTTTCATATTCATGAATTGGAAATATATTTAAAATGGGTACTTTATTGTCTTGCTGCTTGGAGTAAATTTTAAATCAATAATGAAGCTCTTGAAAGTAAAGGGTTATAACAGCAAGAACTGAACTAGGTAGACAATCAGGTTGTAACAGGCCAGGTCAAAAGTCCTTTTAGTACTGTGGCCAGTGTTGGATTCTTTGAAGAGAAGTCCAAGAAACAGGGTAAGTAATAGATTGCTTCCATAGTATAATCTGCTCCCTTTTGGCAATCAGAAGGTTAGGATTTCTGGACTTTGCAGTACATCACTGTGTTTAAGAGCATAAGATTTATCCATCTTTCCGTAATTTGTGCAGTGGCTTTTTGGAAATTGTTTTATTTTTGACAGCTATAACAACCTATAGCAATACATTTTAACTACATATTGTCTGAACTAGGCTTGCTTATTATCTGTGTAATCAAAGAGCTCCCAAGTCCTTCTGTTATGGAGCAGAATGAATATTTCTTCAATATTTAATTGTTTTGATTATGCCCATGGTGTTACAGACTTCTTTACTTTCCCGCCCCACAGTTGCCAGTTATCCAGCTTTAGAGGTCCAACCTACTGTCTCAACAAACAAAAGCTACATCATACCTGCAGCCTTTCTGTACCTATTTAGCTTTTTGTTGTTGCATTGGATGAACTGTTCCAGATGCATGCATAATATGCATTCACATAACAAAAATGGTTCTTGGTTTTTCTTCCTGTTTCTTTTAGAAATATGAGGTCTGCACTGAAAGAAATGCCTCCTGTTTTATTATAGTGGCCCACAAAGCCAGAGGCGAATGTTGGTGGTGCAGCAGTAGAGGCTGAACCTTCCCACCAATATTCCATTACATTTTGTTGCTGTGCCACAGATGGCAGCAGCGGGGCAATCTGATAAAGTGGTGCCTGACATGGAAGTGTGTATGAAAGAAAGGAGTGGAAATGAATTCCTCCATGCAGAAAAAAAAATAGCAACCATTGATATTCATTGACGTTTGCTGAATGCTTATGGAGATCAAACAGTGGATGTGAGCACAGAGAGGGGTGAGTGGTGCATTTCAGCAGTGGTTATGGTAACAGTGGGTCACTTCTACTGGTGTAGATTTTTACAAGGACGGCATGCAGGCTCTTCTTCATTGCTGATGAAAATGCATTGCAAATGGTGTTGACTTTTGAAAAACAGTGTTTTGTAGCTGAGATTTTTTTCTATCAGTGTTATTATGCTCTTTGAATCTGTTATAGTTTCCATGGAAATAAATAAGAGGCATTACTTTTGGAGCGAACTCTGTATTTTATAACATGCATTTTGATTTATTTTTTAACCCAAGCAAAAACCCATCATTTGCCAAGAACAGCATTTGGTGATCTGATGACTCACTTTCTGAGTAATAATCACTTTACACAGGTAGACATAGAAAGATTTCCACATTTTAAAATACTGTTATTTTTTCAATAAGGGATTTTGCTGTCATTTTTTAGTCATCAGTAAATGACTATCATGACATTCTTGGTATTTTTTTTTTCAATTGCATATAATTTTTACAATCTTGAATAAAACTGTCCTCAGAAAACTTTTTTTTGCAGATTGTTCATTTGATTTTTCATATTATTTAGGAATGCATTCAAAACACAGAGCATGTGCTGTCCTGGTGATAAAATAACTTTACTTTGATATCTGTCCTATTATATGTCATAAATACAGATAAATACTGTGAAGAAATGATAAAATAACACTAGCAACCATCTAAGTTAAAGCAAGAACAGTTTTTAAAGGTGGAAAGTGTTTAGAGATAGTGAAAGAAGAAACAAAGATGTGAAAATTAAAGATATTTCCTTTTTCTATTTTTTAAAATATTTTATTTAAATGATGGGTATTCTATCTGTTTTTGTTAAGCATACACATAGATTAACAGAAGCTGGACCAACTTTACTGATTTGTAATAAGGAAATTATGATGGACTGGTTCTGAGCCTCGCGTATATTTGAGCAACTCAGTTTTCATTTCAGAGCTGTGCAAATATTGATGATGCAGGTGCTATTTCCTCAATATCTAGTCTACTGGGAGGCAAGTAATTACAAAAGTCTTGCAGATATCTGCAAATGTTTGTCATCGTGCCACCTGAAAACTTCATACACTTTTGTTATTCATTAAGTACACTGTAGAAAGAAGAAATGTGACTCATAGCACATAAATGCATTTTAAAATATCTAATAATTATCTATCTTCCTGTGTTTTTCTATTAATAATTTTGTTTATAGTATGTCGTAGGAACTCATAATAGTTTTCTGAATTTAAACAGTGGTTTTACTTTTAAAAACATATACTGTTAACTATACTACAAATACTTCAAATGCAATAGATAATGCATTTGCTGAATTCTAGCACTACTTTATGTTGCTTCCCTCCCTCTATACCCTCTCCTTCCCCCCACCCCCCACCCCCCCCATGTCTTCAAACACTAAGCTACCTTTGGAATATTAATCTTTTTGCCTATGTGATAAGAACTCAAACTCATAAGAGCTGGAAAACATCTAGAATAAAACAGTCACAGGTGTCGATACAGTCAGTGTAATATAGGTAGCTATTAAATTTGAAAAGAAGCTTGCTTGATAAGCAAACTAATATAATTTTATAGGCTGAGTTTACACAGGAACAGTTGCAGTTGAGATGCACGCTGCCTGTTTTCTGCTGTCCTAATTATTTTATCTTTTCCACAGTATGGTTCCCTCTAGTGATTCTTGTAAGGAAAGAGGCTACCTGATCCCTTAATCCAGCTAGCATTTTACAAAAGAAGATCCAAATTAGTTTTGCTTACACCAGATGCTTTATGTGCAATTGGGTATCAGACAATGGTGTCTGAAATATGAAACAGGTAAATTCAATGATCTCCTTTGAAAGAATCTCTTACCTGGGGGAACTAATGTGAAATGAGTTGTTTGCATATTTGTTGCCACTATGCAGTCCTGTCTCCTCCCCTTACGCAAACCAATGAATGTGTAAGCTGATTGCCAGATATCCCTAGTGTCAGACTCAGTAACAAGAACTGTGATGAGTATTTGATGGAAGAGAAGCAAAATCAGATTTAGCAGACTGGTTATAGCAGGCAAATATGTTATAAAGTGAGCATATTATGTCTAGAACCTTGAATATGCTATGGTAAGGGAAAAGTTTTTCTGGGTAACATCTAACAGAAACTGCAGAAACTATACTTAGAAAAATATTTCAATGATTAGCTATGCCACTGACTTGGTTTTCTGCAAGTTATACAATTTCTTATTGTGTTTTACTTTGAAATTATATAATATTTACTTATAGTACCATACAGAAAATGTGAATGGTCATGGTTTAGAAAGGTAATGTACTTTTATATTTAAAGAACATACACTTTTATATTTAAAGAACATACACATTAAAGAACATGTGACCTGTGAATCAGCTATGATGATTAGCCAAACTAGAATAATGTGATCAAAGATTAGAGAAAATAAGTGTTGAGTATACTGTACTTTTCAAGTTTCTTATTTTATATATCTATATATGTTTCAGAAAAATACCAAAATCTCAAATAGACATTTTGATCGGTTGAACACTTTCAGTTTCTTTTAATCTTACAGGAATATTGTATCATTAATACAGTCTACATAGACCTGCACAACTTGACTGATTCAGAAAACATTGGCTCATAAATATACTGTGTACTTTTATCCAGTTTTCTATGATGTGGCTGGAAAGTTATCAAAAGCCAGGAACAATTCCCAGTTAGTAGTTTGCATACAGTGATCCTGTTTTGAAGGATAAGTGTTAAATAATACGAGTGAAGCTACGCATATTCTATTCAGCCTCACTTCTGTACTCATCACCTTTAGTACCACAGAACAGTACTTGATGTATTGAAGTTACTATGATGCAGACAGAGCCCCCCCCCCCCCCCCAAAAAAAAAAAAAAAATAAGGGTAGTGAGAAGATAGCAATGTTGCCCTAATTCAGTAAACATATCCTGAAACTAGACATCTACAAATAGCCAAGTTATCACTGACCAAAATCTTGAGCAAATCCTGCAGATAATCATTAAAATTTACTGTAGGTGTCTGGGGTCCTATCTCAAGTTATGTAGCTCATTTGAATGTCCCTCTCTAACTTCTGTTACCATTTCAGAGGCTGATTAACACTGAGATCAATTTATAATTCAATTCATTATTAGGAAACATAGTGAGTTGTTTCATATGCTTCATATTCGCAGGACTATCTCTGGACTTATAGCTGATCTCCAACCAGAGCTCTCCTGATTTTTTTGCTTCCCACATGTCAGTGTTCCTGGACACTGGACACAGTCTTGAGAGTTAGGCAGGTAGTTCTATCTGCTTGAAGTCTATATTATTATAAACCCCCTACAAAGTGCTTTTCTTGCTTTGGTTATATTCTACGGCAGGTGTGTCCAAACCACTGCCCACAGGCTCCATGCAACACTGGACACCTAGAAATGCGGCCCCACGTAAACTTTTAACATTATTATGTGATTTTTGGTGATATTTTTAATGAGTTAACTGCAAGTAGCTCAAGTGCAGACTACATAGGTGATGACGGAACACTGTGGAGGAGGGGGTGTAGTACAGGGCTGACTCTGCTTCTTGCGCCTGCCACACACACAGTCGAATCGAAACCCACAAGTATTACATGTTACATGCGCTTATGCCACTTGGCACGTAAAATATAGTGCTTACTGATAGTGATATTTCAACCTACCTACACATGTTGTACCTGTGAAGACACGTTTTTTGTTACTAAGCTGACATGCAAGTACTTTGAGATCCACAGATGAGAGGAACTCTAGATATAAAGCATTATGTTCATAATGAACTTATTTTGACATATCAAAGCACTGTTGCTGCTCTGTAGCAGAGTAGAGCTAGAGACTACAACAAAACTCCACTGGGTGTATTAGGTGTAGCACTTTACAAAGACATAGTAAGAACTTGTCCAGATATCTTAAACACTTACTGTCCAAGCAGGATAAACAGACAAAGAATGGATTAAAGGTTGGTGCTAGCTTAAGGTAAGAATGCAGGTCAACAGAAAAACTAGAAACAGATCCTAGGCTTTGGAGTCCACATTTGTGGACTTCCTCAGTGCAACATGTAATTTCTTACTTATATGGGCTTTAAAGTTTCAAGTACTTTTTCATTACAATAATTATTTACAAACGACAAAACAGACAAAATTCCTGACAGGTTCCTCCTCAAAATTCTTTTCTCCCACGATTGTTACATTTTCTCCCTGCTCCACATGTATTATAATGCTAGAAAAAAAATAATTTTCAAGAGAAAAGCTTAGGAAATACTCTGAAATTTCACAGAATATTTAATAGAATTCTTTCCTCACACACGCAACACTGTAGTAACTAATTATAGTAAATATTCTCTAAAAACATATTCAAAGCGCTCATCCTTTCTCTCCTCTGGTGTTATCTATATGTGGTAAATATTACAAACCTGACTAGGAAAATCTAATTCTGAACATTTTTCTCCTGCCTACTATTGGAATATTTTGCCTCAGTGTGGTTATCTGACTCCCAAACATGCAGACTAAAATGCAGTGTTAAGACTTATCATACATCATAACTTTTTTGGTAGCCCTCTGGTAAATGTGAAACAAGCATTCCAGCCTCTTAACTATTTCAATCACAATAGGCTGAATAATTTCCACCTCCAGTTGTTAGATAATGTAATTTGAGGCAGATAGATCTAGATTTCACTTCTATATCTGCTGAAAAAAATATTAAATATCAAAGGTACGTTTTAATATAAACATTTATTCTAATTATTAGAGAGGAATTTTCACATTTTATCAAATCATTTCACATATAAAAATATGCATCTAATAAAGCATGTCCATTAGTTCATTTTTAAATGGAAGAATAGTTTTAAAAAAAAATAGATGTCGTAAGAAAAAGCAGATATTCCAACCTATAATTTTTAAAATTTCCACTGGAAATTTGGAAGTGTGAATTTTGCAAAAAAAAAAAAAAAAAAAATCTTGGTCACTGGAGTTTCTTTTTTCCCCCCATATCTACCTCTCTAATATATAAAATATATTAGAGGTGTTGTTATATATATTTATATATATATATTATATTTTATATATATAAAAATTATATATAATATATAATTATATATTATAATTAATTATAATTATATAATTAATATATATTAATAAATTATAAATTTATTTATAATTTATATTTATAAAATATAAATAATATTAATAAATTATATATAATTTATAATTATATATATATAAATAAAATATGTATTAGAGATATCACGGGAAAAATATATAATATATCATATATCATATGATCTCTAATGATATTATTATACTAAGTATATCACTTTAACCCTGAATTAGATTGATGAAATTTGCTGAAATATAGCGAATTCATTGAAATTCGACCATCTATACATGTACACCCCCAGCACGCCATTTACTGCATGTTGTGGAGTACCTGCTATGCACAGTTCAATTAGTCATAGGCATAGGTGCAGAACAAGCATGTGAAAAGACCACTTTTTATCAGATACTGACAAAACTGTCATTGTTTCTAACAAATTTTAAGGCAGAGCACAATTGAAATTTTCCATTCCTGCTGCTTCTATTAGGTTATAATTTTCATTGAAATACGGAAGTCATTGTAGACATCACACAGATGAGGACAAAACATACAATCACCTGCAATTGTCTTTTCTTGTTCTTGGGCAGTATTTGGTCTTTTCATCATTAAAAAGGAGTCTTTGAGCACTTGAGAGAAGAATCTCTTCTACTCACATTGCTGAGGCTCTTACATCAACTCATTCTGCAATGTAAATTCTGAAGTTTAGTGAGAGCAACAACAAAAATCTAATTAAATTTTGCTTTGCGGAATGACACGCTTCAGAGATCTAATAATTCTTCCTATCTTTGTTCAGAGGACCCTTCCAACCAGAATGGTTGAACATTCTGTGATTCTGTGATTCTCTTCCCAGCATTCTGTAAATATAGTTTGACCTGAAAAATCCTACACTTTTTATTTCTTAAAAAAAAAGGAGTTGCATACAGAGCTCCTAATCACATTGTCTCCCTCCCAGGCAAATCATGATGATATTCCTATTCCAATTTGTTAATTTGTTGCGAGACAAACCAAAAATAACACCTTATATTCTGTTATTATTAGGCAGGGAGGGGTAGATTTCCTTGCTATGCTGTGGAATCTGCAGCTTATTTCTTATTTTTGTTGAGAAAAAATAAAATAAAATAAATGGAGCATTTAGAATAAGAATAGGGAAGATAAAAATTTTTTATAAGAAAAGTTTTAAAAAGATCACTTGGTATTTGTGGAGAAAACTGACGCTCACAGTTACATAAAAACACAGCCTTAACACCAAAATATCAAGCACAGTACATGCATATACTTGCCTCAGTGCTGGGCTCCAACGTGGCATACATTGTGCCAAAAAGAAATAAGGATTTTATGCAAGTGCTTGTTGGCACTAAACAAAAGTTACACCCTTAATTTAAGCCACCAAAAACTCATATTAATGCGCCCCACATTAGTTTTATTTATAAATAAATTATTTAACACATCTGCCTTTTTAAAGAGATTCTGTGGCCTCCATTTGCTTGTTTGTGGAGAGGAAAAAACATCATACTGAGATCTCAAGTGTTACAGCAATTAGTAAAATGAGAAAGATGCTGTTCTAGGAGTTTCAGGGACACTGTACTTCACAATCTTCAATTTTACAATTAGGGTAACTTCAAATGTGTTTATAACCTTAAGAATGTCAACATGTTTCCATTATCTACTGTGTACATATTATTTCGAACCTACTCACACAGCAGAATGTATTAATGTATTTATTTAGATTCTGATAAAGTAGTCCTTCAGACATAGTTGAGGACTTAAAGCCCTCATAGAAGTCTTAGACTGATGAGTATTTAAAAATACAGGAAGAAAAATTATAAAATGTTAAATAATAAGAACTTGCATGTGTTTTCACTGGTTCGTTAGCACTTTCTGATCTGAAAAAAAATAAGAAAAATAAGAAAAAAAATAAGAAAAATAAGAAAATGTTAGACAGGCAAGACATAGTGAACACTAAAAGCCTGATGTTCTCAAGTGCTTAACAATTATGGGATTTATTTTTGTATATTTCTTAAAAAAAAAAAAAAAAGTAGAAGAATAGAAGGATAGAAGGAGATTAAAAACCTTAAAAGAAAAAGGGAGAATGAAATTTATTTTATATCGCTTTGAACATGATGGGCAGACATGATGGATGACAGCTTTTATACATTCACTCTTTCTGTCTGCTAGAAGGGTCAGCCTCAAAAAGTGACCTACTATGTAGGGATCTGAAAAATGGATCTCTTGGGAGTCATGCCCTTTTACATTATTCTGAAAGTACCCAGCGACTAGTATCCACTCTCTTTCCCCTCAGCTTTCAGATGACTTCAAAGTTGATACGGCTGGCCCCAGGCAGGCACTCATTAAGCCATGCTTGTAAAACTGCTTTAAGTACAATTGTCTTCTAAAAAGGAATTACGTAAAAATAGCATCTTGCTTACTCCCCTTTGCTTCTTTTTCTTTTTTTTTCACTTAGAGCCACTACCCTATACTTCTGAAACAAAATAATTTTCTTTTTAATGGTTTCATCATTAGCATACCAAGGAAAAATATGAGAGATTATCTTGGACATTAGTAGTGATATTACTGCACACAGTCACCTGTGGGCAATTAACACCATAATGCAGAGATCAGATATGCTGTAGCATACGATATGTTCCTCATAATTGTTTCAGTCATACGATCTGTCTATCTATTCCAAGTTTAGATGACTGGACTCTCTTTTCTTCCAGGCATATAGTTCCCAGGACTGCAAGGGACTTTAATCACGTTGCTTTTCATCCCTTGTTTCAAAAGTAGAGGAAGGAGATCACTAACTCAGTGGGCCAATATCTTTGCCTGTCCAAGGTCAAAGGAAGACTCCTAGTACTTAAAGAAAAACAAAAATGAATTAAACATCACTTTATTTGCAAGCTGAAGAGATTGGATATGAGAATTAGAAAGCACGTCACTACACAATGGCAAGCTTTTAAGTCATGTGTCACAATACAGCTCCCATGTAACTTATATGTGTGAGTTTCCACTCACAGAATGCTAAACATCATTACAATTTTCAAAATGAAATTTCCACAAATGTAAAGCCAAGTGAATGATCTGCTAGGAATAGTCTATTCAATACATATTTTCTTCTGCTAAAAAAAAATGTATTAAGCCTTTCTGTTACCTGAAATTATTTTGCAGATGTTTTTCCAAAGAATTTTCCCTCTGTCGAGAGCAAAAATGCTACATCCTTGTGCATTTAGACAGAAATGTGACACTTCTACCATAAATAACAACACTTATTTTCTATGTAGTAACTGACACAGTGGGAAGTGAAGAGAAACACGGTGGGAAATGAGGATGCTTGCCCAATTCTTTTGATCTTAGCTTTAATTTGGTGGGACCAGCACCAGTTGTGAGCTCACGTAAAGTTGTTTTTGGAAAATTAAGTCATCTATTAGGTCACTAGAAAATGTCTTTTTCCAATTAATTCAAATACTATAGATTCTGAAACCTGAAATGTACCAGTGAAAACCTACAACTTGATGCTATGTAACATTTTGAAGCCTTTTTCTCTTTCTTATTCATTTGAAGAATAACTTGTCTGCTGACAAAGCTGAAGTATCTGCTGAAAATCTTAACTAAAAAACAGACACAATGCTTTCTGAGTATTTCAGACATCTCCTTATGTAAACTGTAAGGCAGGATGATACTTAAGTCATGCAAAACTTTAGGCCCATGAGTAATTCCATTCAGTATACGGCATTACTCATACTCTTTAATGAAGATATACATTTAAGTATCTTGACAGCTGTTTAGAATATATGGGGTCAAGAAGAGCATTAGGGACTTTTTATGTGGGCTGATCACCAACTTCCCCTGCTCTTCCTCTACCTCAGAAAAAAAGTCGATTTTTGAGTCATTGAAGACTTAGAATTTTAAACAACTCGTAGGGTATAAAATTAGTAAAAAATAAGGAAATGAATGAGTTTAAAACCTAAACCTTGAAACAGCAAAAGATAAGGAAGCAAATGAGTTTAAAAACTAGCCCTTGTATGCTGATGCACTATGTGGTAGACTATGTAGAATAGTGTTAACGGGGAAAAAAAAAAGACTGATTTACCTTTTCCTAAAAATCTATTGCATCTATTGCATCTGCATGCCAAAGTCCCTCAGGAGTTTTAAGAATGTAATGCATAACTAATTTTAAAGCTAAACAAAATTTACCATGTTTTTTTCTGAATGCAATTTGGGTGCATGCTTTGTAAGTTCAGGGCTGCTGATTTTTAAATGGCAAATGGAAGAATAACCCATAATGACACCAAGAAACACCCAAGAAATCCCCTGGGAAAGGCCCAACATAGGTCATTACACCCACTGTCCCTCCATCTGGCTAAACAGAAGCAAGGAAGTTTTCTAGTCTGCCACCTAATTAATAAGAGCACAATTCCAGAATTCATTTGCAGCTCAGTACTAATGAGTATATATTGACAGCAAGAGTTTCTATTTTAGACATATTAGTGAATATAATTGTATTCCATTCTCAATGATTGGCATTTTGGATCACACATCACAAAAGAGGGTGGAGATAAAGTTTTCCTTTCTGAAGAAATTCAGTGTTGGATACCAGGGTTCCACAATAACAGCCAAATCAGATTGTTGGAACTTAACACTGTGAAGCACTTTTCTCCCAAATCACTTGATGATTTTGAAAACCTGAATCTATCTCTTACTATCTGTTTTTTAATCCATATGGAGGATCAGTCCAAACTAAGATCTAGAATTAAAAATGCTAAGGCACATTGGAAAGTCTTCGCATAAAAAGAATGGACAAGAACTGACGTTAATTAAAAAAAAAAAAAAAAAAAACCCACATCATTTTCCCTGTCTGCATTTACAGAAATCTGGACATATAAGCTCTATTTTCATGTAAATCTATTAACTTTTTCATCTTTTATTAATCTGGGATGAACACGGATCATGCTATTTCTTCTGAATTTGCTTCTAAGTATAAAATAATGCAGTGAATGACAGTAATTATATGCAATTCATATGAAAAAAGAAAAAAATGCATGTATCTAATTCTTGTCCTTCACTATTTCTGTATATTGTCATCAAACACATTAACACTGAAGGACAGGGAAACAGCATGGCAACTTGCGTGATACTCGGCCACAACGATTTTAAATCCCTAAGTGTGGCATCACAAAACGAGAGAAAGAGATGTTAAACACAAGTAGCAGTCTAACATCCAGAAGCCCATATAAACATTAACTGAAGGCAACATCAGATATTCTGAAGGCACAGACTCCTTTTATAACAATTTTCAGACTACCTTAAAACCCTGAGCCATCTGATATGATGGAACTATTATCTATGATGAAGCATATGTGTGTATCACTTCACAAGTGGCAAAGTTGGACAAAATGACATACAAGACAGCTGAATATTTTAAAGCATATTCATGAAGGAAGATTAGTTAGGAAAACAGAATATATATGAGTTATCAGTAATAACATCCCTCCCCCTGACAATTTACAAATATACATTAGTATACAGTGCTGGTCATTAAAGTCATTAAAATTGCCACCTTCAAGTACTGCAATTAAGTATCAAAATTTTACCACAGTATTCTCCCTACTTTGCTAAGGTTAATTACATGTAAATGGCAAAAGTGAAGTTGTACAGAGGTGACCACTGTAATTGAAGATATATAGCACAATTCACAGAAATGTACTTTTACCAGTAAGAAGTATGTCATTTAAAATAACTTATTCTTAAAGAGCATCCAATGTCTGTGACTGAGATCTGCAACTGTGTTACATATTTGATTGTACGTGTCATAAGATAGTCACCAATAAATTTCCAATTCAAAGACAAAGAAAAATCTACTTATTACTTTTTATAGTGACATAGACCGTGCCTATGCACAGGCAGATGGAGGAGTTGATTAGAACAACAGACTTCCATGGGACATCCCGGCAAACACGTTGCCAGAACTGCCACTGTTTATAGCAGAGCCTGACTCCAGCATCAGTCTGCAGCTGATGATAAGAGGCTTGATATGCTAAGGACAAGGTCTGAATTTTACTTTCAGCTACTAAATCAATACATGGATCTGGTCCTTCGTAGCATGCCAGATTAGCTCAGTTTGCTCTCTTGAAGCTGGGATTTCCTGAAGCCAATTCCAGTGCTCTACAGTATGTTACAATACAGGAAATCATCAGCAAGCAGTCACAAACCGTTTTGCATGAAGTTTAGGTCCTGATTTTTACTTCCTGCTTATCAGCACACAGATATCCAGAGTCTCAATAAAAAAGCTGAAATCAAACATATTATATCCTCAAAGCTATTTTTTTCATAATCCACAATATCAAAACACCAGTACTCTCACATAAGCATATTGTATTTGATGATTTCATGGCAGTTGTGCCAGCATGAAAATACACTAATCTACATGCTAGGAGACATCATGGTAAGGATAATCAGGGATATAACATATGGATTCAACAGGCAAACTCCTTCCAATGCAGGAATTCTTAATATGAAGGCACAGTAGTAGGATAGAACTGATACTCCCTATACTGGAGATAAACAGAGAATTTCAATCAACAGAATTAGATAAAAAAAAAAACTAATTGTGGTTTTCTATGTTGAGGATTTGCTACCAAAGGGAAAAAAAATCAAATATGTTTGATGCAGCATGTCTCTTTTACCTTTAAAGACTG
This sequence comes from Numida meleagris, assembly GCF_002078875.1. Lineage (NCBI taxonomy): Eukaryota > Metazoa > Chordata > Aves > Galliformes > Numididae > Numida > Numida meleagris. The sequence goes on along the minus strand of NC_034410.1, from coordinate 35,338,520 downwards.
AATTTTGTCATTAAAAAAAAATTGCCTTTTGTAATTTATGTAATAACTGCACATGCACTTTTTGATCTGAAATATTTTAAATAAAATATTTAAATTCTATTTGTGTAGGAAATGTGAATCTCTATTAACTCAGCATTTTTAAAAACTGTTTTATCTCATTGCAAAAATAGTGGAACATTTAGAAGAGAATACTGAAAGACACAGCATTGGTGAAAGCTGCGGTTTGTAATTGCAAAGTTAATTATCTTTCCTAAACCATCAGTTGTCACTTAGATAGACCAGATTCTAGCAGGCTCTCAGGGGACTGACTTTATTTCATTCCTAATGGCTTGGGACCCACCATTTTGCTGTCTCTGAACATTTGGTCACTGAATGCACCATTTATGGAGTATTGTTTAATTAAGGACAAATTAAGAGAACTGTGCACAGAATTTAATTTCATATCCTGTGTAAATTCTTTTAAAGAGGGTACTAACTATAGGCATTATAACTTTTCATTATCCACTGCTTCTACAAGGTATTGACAATTTATTGTTTGCAACAGTTACGAGTTTTGTTTACCCTTTGGGGAATTCTGCTGGCACCACAGTTTTTTGCCTCATCATTCCCTTAACCCCCTATATGCCACTTTCACTGTGATGTACCATGTATTTGAAAATGCACTTTTTTTCACATATGTTCAAATATCAACTACAACAAAACAAACAAGGCTAGAAGATAAGGTGTCCTGTATACATGTGTGATCAATGGGAATTCCTATGGGACTAGTGTAGACTGCATTATAAGCAGCCAAAATTCACTGAAACGCCTTATGCCAATGGCTCTGAATAGAAAATGAGAATACACATAGAAGTGGAGTATTCATTACTGTGTCGAACCTCCCAGGCTCTTCTTGGCAGATACACTTGCGCCATTCGGATGTAGTTTCCATGAACTAGTTCTCCAGGTACTGTATATAGCTTAAGAAAGATTGCTTTTCCTTCTTTGGTTAGTCCTTCTGCTTGAGCTTCTTAATCACTTTGGATATTAATGCAGCACAATGGCAAGAATCACACAAAAATTAAGAAATTCACATTTACTGAAATCAACGTTGTGTTTTATATCTATATTCATACCTTCCACCTACAAAATTGTTGTGTCTAGAGTGAAGAACCAATGTTATGATTGTAAAAGAACATAGCTGGAAAGGAGATATTGTTAGTCTTCTCAGGCAACAGTCTGTCTCCAAAAATCAAAAACATGTTTCTGGAATATTTTAAAAATCCCAGAGATTCACAGTCCTGAACAAAAGTATTCTGAATCATGCAAAACATAGATTATACCCTGCAAACCTATAACTAGAACACAAGACTCAAACATGTTACTGTAAAACACGCGTGGTGAACTTGTAGAAACAAACAAATTAAGGCTTCTGTCTAGGGCTCTTATATGTGAGACGGAAACAATTATCAAAGCTCTGAGACACATACTGTTCTTAAATCGATGATAATACCTGATTAGTTCAAGAAGATCGTGTAAATATAACCAGAGAGTAAGCAAAAATGCATATACAAGTATGCAGAGGGGAAGACCACAGAAAGTTGTCTTTGCTTCATTTCAAGTTACTAGTTTTCAGTTCAGGCTGTGGTTGCTTTAGTTGAAGAACTTGTATATTCATCGTTTGATGTCTCTTTCAAACCGTGACCAGTCTATGGGATAGACAACTGCTCACTGACTCCTTTTAGTCACTACTAACAGTTTAAATAACAGAACTTTAAAATGTACCTCATTTTTATCTGAAACTCTTCAGAAATACACTGTTTAAATAGAGTCATACTTAAAACTGGTTTATCCTGAGCAGATTTCTGTATGATATTTACATCTACAGCTACCTGTGTCTAACCTGGTCTGTGCACTCAATTGCCATTTAACAATTTCGCATGAGATTTAGGAAAAAAAGAATTGATATGAAAATTTTCTAGGAAAAAAAACCCCATATTCAAAACAATATTTGTCCTTCTTATGAAGCAACAAATCTCACTTTAATTTTATTTTACAAGTAATATCTTGTTCAACCTGAAAAACAGCATCTCTTTCCTGGTAGTTCAGGTACTTCCAAGAGGACAGTAAATTGCAGACTGCAAAGTGGCAACAGCTGCAGAAAATACCACTTACGCTCACTGACAGACAAGTTTTCCAGGTTAAATTGCTATCATTTCTGTATCTCAGGAAAATGCCTTAACTACTGCTCCAGGATTTGGATGTTGCAGAGAACAACAAAGGAGTCTATTCTCTGTTTCATGTAGTTAAATTTGTCATAATCTTTCATTCATTCCCTTAAACATATAAGTTTCTTGATGAATACCTACACTGCAAATAAATTAATATAGAATTCTTGTAAAATTATTGCTGTTTACACCGCCTTACTTTCTAAATTATTTTTGGTACCAGTGCCAATGCTGACACTGTAAATCACCAGCACGTATTTTAAACCTCAGGACATAAAGCATTGGGGTTTTCTGTTTGTTTGCATGGTTGATTTGGTTGGTTGTTGTTTTTTTCTCCAGATGTAGCTGCCTATTTCTGAGGAAGGTGGATCTTCAATGTGTGACTTGGAGGAGAATGAAGTATTTAATTTTTTTTTAAGGAAACTCATTTGTCTACTCAGGAAAAGCATATGAAATTTCACTACAAAAGCAATTATAAGACAAAATTAGCACTAAGAATGGAAGGACTATCTTAATGATGACTACAGCATCACTGACATGACTTTATAATACTGCAAGAATCATACAGCATCCAAAACCTGTCAAATGAGATTTAGGAATATAGTTCAGAAGTTATCCCCCATTGAGTTACTGTCCACAATCCTGATACAAATCCTGTAAAGTGTTCATGTGAGATAGTCCATATGCTAAGGGTAGCATATCATTTCAAAGCTGTCAGTTTTAATTTCTTTTTTATTAGTTTTCCCATAAGTCTACAGACATACATTTCAGAGGTTGTATATCAAATAGATTGCATCCACACAAAGAAGCAATACTGCTAAGGCTTATTTTTACATGCTTCACCCACTGGAGGCAATAAGGGTAAAAGTTTTGAGGAACTGGTGGGAGGATTTTGAACACCTGGATTTCCAGTGATGAAGGACAATGGCATGAAGTGTGGATCCAAGGGAAAAACATGTTTAACTTTTTTTTTTTTTTTTGGGGGGGGGGGGGGGGGGGGAGCACAAGGAAGGAGAACAGAGAGCAATACATTTGAATAACATGTCTGCCCTTGCTCCAGTTTTTCAGTCCTATCATTACATTCTCTTCCTTAAAAAAAAAAATTCTATGAGCGTGTTTAGTTGTTTGGATGAAGAAGTGGCTTTGACCATACTATGTGCAAAAAGAGAATCCCTTGATATCATTTTAAAAACCTGATTTTCTGTGATTAGTTGAAATGAATTCCCAAAATTTGGCTCAATACAGTCCAGTAAACATAAAAAATGAGAATCCCAAAAGTTTTTCATTGTCAATCATATTCTTTTCCAGTATAATGGTTTGCACAAAGTTTGTCATCTTCTGCTGCAAGGCTGAATACCTAAGCCAAACCACATAACTAAACATCAGTTGTCTTTCTGCAGTTTACACTGTAAACATATCCCTAAACCTTGCATCTAAGGTGCGTGATTATACAGAATTTCTGAATCCTAAATTTCCATGTGTCGTTGAAGAAACAGCATGACAGGAAACCTGGGATCATAGCTGATCTCTTATAGGTATTTAACCATATCATTCCTTTTCCATGCCAAGTAAGGGAACTCAGAAATAGGCTCACTAGGTACAGTTACAGTCAGTTAAAATAGGACTACTAACAGAAAACTGGAATCTTGATTGTTCATGCTGCTTAAATACTCTCTCAACTTTGGCTGTGACTGACTTCACCTAACTACAGATATCACCATTGACATAGTTCATTCTTGAGACATCTTCAAAAAGCGGAATTGATTACAAATCAATTTTCTCTATGTGTACTGCCTTCCTCTCTGCCTCCCATTAAAAAATAATAAAAATAATAAAAATAATATATATATATATCTAAGGTCTGATGACAGCACAGGTTTTTATAAAACAAAAAAAGTACAGGACTGGTCCCTACTCTGACTTATATGTTCCTTTCACTTTAAAACAACTTTGTAACATGGAAGCTGAACAAAGTGATTTTTTGTAGTAACCTCACCTGCCTTCTATTGAGCATTTCTGATGTGAATCACTGAAACAGCTTAGTGATAGAATCAAATTCATTTATATATATCAGTCAATATAATGGAGATGATTAGATCACACTTATGTAAGATTGGTTTCAAAATTTGCTGGGAACATGGATTCAATTAACAAAAATATTTGGGTTAATACTTGTCATGGTTTTATGATTTTCGGTTATTGGTACTCCACATCATAACATCATGTAGTGAATGTACCTGGTTCTCAGAAGAGAAGGACTACTACATTCCCCACAGTACTTTTCTCCTCTGTTACCATTTTCCAGCCGGAGGGAAAAGATAAAAGCTCGCAGTATAAAAACTTGCAGATCACGAGACCTCAGCCCTTTTTCCACCCGTCTCTCATCTTGGCAGCACCTCGCTCTCCAGCCGTCTTATCGTCGGTAGTAGAGTAAGGCCTACCTTGATTTTGGGACAGTCTCTCTCTCTGTATTGGATTTATCAGCTTAAATTGTAATTATATTGTATTATAGTGTGTTGTTTTGCATTCCGATATCTTATTTAGTAAATTAGTTTGTTTCTCCTCAGATTGTTGCCGCTGTTCTTCGCTCTCAGGGCCATCTCCTTACCCTTTTCCCTTTTTCCCTTTTCCCAGGGCGTGGGCCCGTGGGTCCCCCATCCCCTTTGTCACGGAACCGGGCCGAACGCCCGTAAACCATTGACAATACTGTATGAACAGTACAGTATGTATAATACCACTGTGAAATAATATATTGAAGATAATAATGTTACAATGAAAATGGGTATTGATAAATTACTAAAAATTACTGAGATTTTATCTATTTTCTTCAAGCATAATTCATATTCTAGAGTGGTTCAGCTCTAGATCTCTAGGAATACTAAGCACGTGCTCAAGATCAAAGCACTGGCTCTCCGTAAGGTACCATCTGGACTCTGTGGCTGAAATTCAAACACTGGACATGGCATGATCACTTGAAAGTAAATTACATAAATAACTCCTGTCATTTGCTTTCTCCCTGGTATTTACAAAATTTCCTTTCAAGAAAACAAACATCTGTAATCATCTTGTCAGGAAGGCATGTCATCAATTTACTGCAAGCATAGAGAAGTAGATTCTTAACATCAGAATCATCTCCTACAAAAAATTTGGATGCTTGATCCCACAGTTCTGGCTTCGTTAAAGGCAAATCTAAATAGACAGACATGATGAACAAGAGTATATTTACAAATATAAGGGCGCATCACAAGCAAGATGGAGATGAGTTCTACAGTCCATCTTTTCAATGGTTAGAATGACCGATTTCTGAGATGAAGTTCTGCTTTCTCATGACCTTCAGGAAAGATGATTATTTACAAACTAGTCTTAAGGTTTCAAAACAGAGAATTCGAAGTAAGAGATTACATTTCTCCTCTGTGACAAACATCATGGCAAAGAATTAGGTCTTGAAATTTAAGTCCTTTAGTAACACCTTTTGCTTACAGACTGAACAGGTTCTGCATTTAACACAAATCTTTCTACAGATACATCTGTAGATCCCAGTGTCCTCCTTCTATGGAGGACCTTACAGGTAGAATGCAGGTCGAAAGGCATCTCAAGTTTAGCCACAATGATGAGAATCACTCTGAGGCTGAAATCTTTCAATGGTATCTTACCCTGAAACTTGTTAATGCAAACAAACAAATAAAATAGACTAATTTCTAATGCAATTTTTATAACAATAGTGTCTCTTTTACTACAAAAAGATAGTTATAGTATAACATTCTTTGAAGTGAGTGGAGGTATGGAGATTTTTTAATCCAACTAAAACAACAGTTCACCTGACTGTGTTCTCAGCCACAAACCATGGGAATGCTTCCCTACAGCTTGGCAGGTGTGATTTAGAGATAATTGCAGCAAAGGGAGGGGGCCACCACAGACTTGTAATTCTCCAAGAGAGACCACAGGGCTTTTTTTCTTCTGTGTAATCCTGTATGATAATTAGCTGAATTCCACCTGTCTGCTAAAGTAGCTCTTACAGTTGGGTGTCTGTGGTTAATTGATACTGTTCTGGGTTAGTGCAGGTTCTGTGCTAGCTACCCAGAACAGGCAGAAATAAGCTTTGATGCTGAAAATTAAATCTGGATTGACTACAATATCAGCATTTTCCTTCAAATATTTGCTAAATGGCAAATCTGGTTATTATCCTTTTCAAAGATTTCAGGTGTGTTGGAAGCCTAATATTGAACCTCTTACTCACAAAGAAATATAACATATTTTTCATAGTCCAAATCAAAAGCGGAACAGAAAAATGAAGTGAATTGGTGCCCATCAGGGATCCATCTTCGGACCTTTAATATCTTTATCAAAAACATAGACGATGGGATTGAGTGTATCCTCAGCAAGTCTGCTGATGACACTAAGTTGAGTAGTGCAATTGATATGGTAGAAGGAAGAGATGCCATCCATAGGGACCCAGACAGGCTAGAAAAGTGGGCCCATTTGAACCTAATGAGGTTCAACGAGAGGTTGCTCTTGGATTGGGACAATCCCATATATATGTATGGACTGGGAGAAGATCTCATCGAGAGCAGCCCTACTGAGACAGACTTAGGGGTCCTGGTAGATGGAAAACACTAGCAAGCAGGGTACACCTGCATCCTGGAAGGTGAAAAGTGTCGCTGGCTACATCAAAAGAGAGGTGGCCAGTAATGTGAGGGAGGGGATTGTACCTCTCTGCTCTGCCCTTACGAGGCCTCATCTGAAGTAATGTGTCCAAGTCTATTGACCCCAGCTCAGGAAAGACGTAGAGCTGTTGGAGCAGGTCTGGAGGAGGGCCACAAAGAGGATCATAGCACTGGAGCACCTTTCCTACAATGACAGGCTGAGGGAGCTGGGATGTTCAGCCTGGAGAAGAGAAGGCTCTGGGGAGACCTCATTGCAGCCTTCCTATACTTAAAGGGAGCCTATAAGCAGGAGAGAAAATAAGTTTTTAAAGGAGTAGATTGAGACAGGACAAGGGAGAATGGTTTTAAACTAAAATTGGGTTGATTTCGATTAGATGCCAGGGGAAAATTTTCACTGAGAGGGCAGTGAGGTGTCAGAACAGGCTGCCCAGAGAAGTCGTGGGTGCCCCAGCCCCGGAGGTGTTCAAGGCAGGTTGGATGGGGTCCTGGGAAATCTGATCCAGTGCCTGATATAGCAGTTGGCAACCCTGTCCACAGCAGGGGTTTGGAAACAGACAATTTCTGAGGTCCCTTCCAAACCAAGCCATTTGACATACTTCCTGATTTTGACATATTTGTTAAATAACTGAAATATTTTTTCCAGTAGACTCTTTACTGTGATAAAGTTATGATAAAATAGTCAGGGTGATCCCAGTATTATACTGAAAAAACTTGCTCCTGGTGTTCATTACATGGACATGAAAGCAAAGATCTGTAATAAATAGCTTTGAAAATGTCCATAGATTGAGAATGAAGTTAGATCTTAGATCCTGTATCTAACCATATAGATCTTAGTTCCCCAGTTTTGCAAGAAACTTTAACAGGTGCCTAGACCTGTATTTTAGGTATTTGTGAAAAAAAGTTGAGAATGTTCATGGGAACCTTGTGAACCTTGGGTGATCTGCTGGTTGTATATGAAGACAAAAAATCTATTTATAGACACACACATATATAGGCCATATGACACAAACAATCCATATTGTATATGCTAACTCAGCTGAAGACTTCTCAGAAGTGTAGGCAGAATCGGTTTTAATGGAAGCAGAAATATGGGTCACAGCAGATGGGATAAAGAGGCTAAAAAGATTCAGCGGAGGCTTCAGCAGACAGAACAGATGGGTTGTGAGGGGAAAGAACAGGTTTTCAGGAGTAAGGCTGGAGCTAGTAACACAGAGATCAATGAAGGTTCGTGATATTCTGGTTTCAAGATGACCGTGAAGGTTAAAAGGATAGAGAAGATTGCTTTAGTGGGAGTATGGCAGAGACAGTTCTTTTCCACTTTTCCAGAAGCTTGCCACTTTTCCTGAGTAATCCCCTTCTTCACTTTCCCAAAGCACATTACTTCTACCTGCTTGTCACCCATGGATTTTTCTTCATCTACTACCCTTTCTGTTGTAGGAAGGCCTGCAGAATACACAGATGCAAAGTCCTCTTCTATTGGATTAAGACCCAGCAGAACACTTAAGTAGAGTGTGGGTGTCTCAGCAGCTTTTGTTCCTACACTTTGCTGACAAACAAAAAAAGAGAAGATCTAAGAATCTGCACATCCCTAAGAAACTATTTCCAGGCTAGCAAAGGAGAAGAAAATCATCAGGATTCATCAACACAGACTCACTAAGAGGATAAAATGCTTAACCAACATGATAAGCTTGTATAATTAAATGACCAATCTGATCGATGATGTGAAAGTAGTGGATATTGTCTTCCTGGACTTCACTGACCTGCATAAGATTCTAATAAAGAAGCTGTTGAAGTAAGGGCTGGATGAGCAGACAATGAGGTAGACTGAAGAAAGGCTGAACCGTTTGGACCAGAAGGTAGTAGTCAGTGGTGCAAAGTCTAGCTGGAGTTCAGTGATGAGCAGAGTACCCCAGGGGTCAATATTGAGTCCAGTCCTGTTCAACATTCTCATTAACAACCTGGATTATGGGGTAGAGTATACCCTCAGTAAATTTGCAGATGACAAAATACTAGGGTGACCAGCCAACTCACCAGAGGAATGCACAGCTATCCAGAGGGATCTGAACAGGCTGGAGAGGTGTGTTGACAAAAATCTCTTGAAGGAGACAAGGAAAAAAAAGTGCAGAGCCCTGCATCTGGGGAGGAACAACCCCAGGCACCAGTATATGCTGGGGAACACCCAGCTGGAAAGCAGCTCTGCAGAAAGGGACTGTTCTGGTGGACACCAAGCTGCACATGAGTCAGCAATGCGCCCTTGATGCTAAGAAGGCTAACGAAATTCTTGTCTGAAATAAGCGAAGTATCACCAGCAGATCAAGAAAGGTGAGTCTTCACCTCTGCTCAGCATTGGTGAGGCTGCATCTCAAGTCCTGCATCCAGTTCCTGATACTCCAGTATAAGGGAAGCATGGGCATACTGGAGAGTCAAACATAGGGCTACTATGATAAGCAAGGGAGTAGAGCACCTCTCCTATGACAAGCTGAGAGAGCTGCAAATGTTGAGCATAAAGAGAATGCTTAGGGTGGTCTTACCAGTGTCTATAAATACCTGAAGGAACAATGCAAAGAAGACAGAGCCAGGTTCATTTAAGTGGTGCCCACTGCCAGAACAAGCACTGAACACAAACTGCAACATGGGAGATTCTGTCTATACTCCAGGAAACACTTGTATACTGTTCGGGAGCACTGGCACAGGTTGCCCAGAGAGGTTGTGGAGTCTCCCTTCTTGAAGATCTTCAAAAGCTCCCTGGAATGGGCCTGGGCAGCCTGCTTTGGGTGTCCCTGCTTGAGCAGGGGTTTGGATCAGTTGACCCCCAGAAGTCCCAGCCAAAGTAAACCATTCTGTAATTCCATGATTCTGTGAAGTTATATTCTATTTGTTCACTCGGTGTTAGCAACAGTAGGAGAGGAAGATGGCTGCATAAAGCAGGAAACAAAGACCTGCTGTTCAGCCTAGAAAGCCAGGCTCCATCTTTGGCAAAGATGAAGCATACAGTCTGCTGCCATAAGCTGCTGCCTACCTTGTCTTTTGGCTTAATGGAACTCCGTATGTGAGTGTGTGTGTTGTGTATATATGCATATGTGTGTATGTATATAGTTTAATCCAAGAAATAATGATAAAAACACAATAATGAGCTTCCAAGTATTATCAAGCCTATTAAGCTCCAAATAGTTCATTGAGGACCAATTTCTAAGTACTAAATAGTACAGCTAGATTTTGCTTTTATGCAAAAATCAATGCAAACACATGAATCATTGAAAAGCATGCTGCAGCCTTCCAAAGTCAGTTTCTAATTAGCAATCCATTGATGCAAATAGATAGAACTACAACTAACACAAGAAAAAAAGTGTTCTACCAAGAGCATGGAAAAAAAGAGTCTTTTTTTTTTTTTGCCCTTCACAATTAATTTCAATTCTTTCCAGAACAGAGAAATGTACAACAGGTTTGCATTCTTTACAGTAGTCTGTGTGCGCAATATTCCTCCTTTCACCCTGTCCCATCAGCTGGAAAACTTACACAGATTGTGTGTAAGAATAAACCTGATAAGGTAAATAAAGGAGGGAAATCCAGACTTTCCAGGAACATTTTTCTCACTGTAAGAGTTCTCTTTCTGCAGCGAACTACCTGCTGACCTAGCATGTATTATCCCGCTATAATAACGTAGCTTTGCCCTGTAATTTTGATAGATATTTAGGATGTTGAAAAACTGACATCAAACTGGAATAAAAACTGACAAATGCTTAGATTTTAAAAGACGTTATTTGTTTTGTGCTAAGTTTAAAAATATTAATATGTGTAAATCCTTTCATATGACTGTCAGTAACTTGCAGAAATTACCTCCTACAGGAAATTTGTGTCTACTGTAGACAAAAAGTCACAGGAATATCTTTCAGAAGTAAAGGAGATCACAGATTTCATTATAGACATATTTTCAGTATGAGAAGGGAAATCTTAGGAATTTCTCTTGCTGAGATTCCCTTTTTAGATCTACTGCATTTCTAGGATAATACAAGCATATTCATAGACTGGACTGGATCCTCCACAATGGCTGAGGACAAACGGTGGACACAAAGTTAAATATTACCTACTAGCAGCTCTGTAAGTCTTGTAATTTTCTCATTAAAAATGAGTGGACCAGTATTCATAAAAGTTGAAGGCTGCTGCAAAAAAATCATTATTTGGTCTGTGTTCAGTGAAAAGCAGGGTCTCCATCAGTCTGCATTTGGCACCATGTATCTGGTATTATTCAATATATGATCTTTATTCACCTTCAAATTCCAAATTATTTAGAGGTTTAAAAATAATTGGGCTACTTTGTTAAAAATGCAGTCTGCAACCTGTAAAAAAATGGCAGTGTGGTGCTTTTTAATTTCCTACTTGCAGCCTCGTTTGACCTTGCTTGAAAGCGCAGCAGCGGACAGTTATCATCAGGCCTTATCATACCCAGTATCCTTTTTCGGATGTCATGAATGCACGCCTGTGACATGAAGCAAACTTCTCTAGAGAGGTTATCTCTGCAGCAAATGGGTGCTTCAGTGCATCTTAGTGCAGAATTCCCAATAACTAAGATCCTTTGCCTTTTTTAGCTGCGCTGGTTTTAACTTGGGGCTTTGGTTGGACAGTCTTAATGCAGTTACCTCTTTCTGGCTCTGACCCACTATCCATACCTTCTTCAATTTCCAAGCCCAGTGCTTCATATTTATTGGTTAGAAGGACTTCAGGGGGAAGAGGGAAGAGAGGGGCTGCTTCTTCTGCCCAGAGATGAGATGAGAGTCCAGTCTCCCTCATCCTGTATGTATTTACCGTCTATTAGGTTGGAAGCCTGCTTCTTTTTTTCCCCTTGCTGGGACTTAAGACAGGGCTGTCAGTCTTCCTGTGCCGCTGCATAATACCAGTCGTCAATCTCTCTCTGACTGCTGGATACATCTCAGCCTTGGGATTTTTTCTCACAGTGTGTCCACTAGCTTAAAAAGATCATCAAGTTCCTGGGACTCCCAGCACAAGAAATAAGTGGAGCTGTTGGAATGGGTCCAGAGGAGGGCCACAAAGATGATCAGAAGGCTAGAGCATCTCTTCTCTGAAGAAAGGTTGAGGGAGATGGGCTTGTTCAGCCTGGAGAAGAGAAGGCCCTGTGGAGATCTTATTGTGGCCTTCCAGAACTTGAGAAGAGCTTAGAAGCTGGAAGTGGAGCGACTTTTCACATGGTCTAATAGTGACTGGACAAGGGGAATGGCTTGAAACTAAAAAGTGAAATTTAAGTTAGATGTTAGGAAAAAAAAATATGTTCTCAGAGGCACTGGAACAAGTTGCCCAGAGAAGCTGTGGATGCCCCATCCCTGGAGGAGTTCAAGACCAGGTTGGCCAGGTTGGCCAGGGCCTAGAGTAGCCTAATCTGCTGGGAGGCAACCCTGCCCATGACAGGGGGGTTGGATTTCAATAATCTTTAATCCCTTCCAACCTAATCCATTCTATGATTCTATGATTCTATCTGAGCAGCAGCACTAATATCAAAATTCAGTTAAAAATACAATTTAAATGAAAGTTTGAGGTCTTTATCTAATTATTAAATTTATATATACATGGGGAAACCTGGGTTTGTCTCTTTTCTACAGTGTTCCACAGTGTGCTAAGAAAGAAAATGCTTATTTGAGAACCTAGTGAAGGATCTCACATATCCAACAAAATATTGATCTTGCTAGAATCCAAATCAAACGATCTTTTCAACATCTCAGATGATATAGTTTCTCAAGGAAAAAGAGCAGAACAAATTCTGTAAAATTATTTTTTAAATATTTTTCAACTTCTATATATCTCTCGCTTTCCATGTGTCTCCTGTCTCCACATATCTTGATCCCAATGAATTCAAAGGCTTAGCTGAACAGAATCCTACATAGAAATGATAACATCTCTAATAATGAACGAACAAGAATGTACAGTTGAAATTGCAGAGCAGTACTGGAGCTTAGCAGAAAATACTAAAAAAATTATATTCCTGAATACTTGTTACTCCTATTCATCTAACGCAGATACAGTGTAGTTTCATCCTGTATGTGGGTATGATCAGGTATAATCATGTACATAATAAAAATGGAACCAAAGTTAGAGATCTGAATGAGGTACAATAAGAAATCTTGGTTATGCTGTAACTTGTTTGCTATCTATATTGCTTACCATAAATTGTCAGTTTGACCAAAAGCCCTTGTTATATTTCTGTGCTACATCTTGCAGTTCTAAGACAAAGAATATAGTAAATAGAGTCTATAAATTATATATTTTGTTAAAATTAAAAGAATACTAGAAACAATACGAAACAGAAAAAAAACTGAAATCTTGCAGAACCATGATTTTCTGTTAAGCACTATGATATTCAACATAATTTCAGGACAGTTGCTCTATACAACTTTTGAATGACAAACTAATGCTTATGAAATTTTTTATGCAATTGATGAAAAAATGCAAATATTTATTGCTATTGTGTTTCGTAACATATTTTTATTAAACTATCATTACTCTGAAAAAATATTGTGTACATCCTAGAGAATAAAGAAAAAAATAGATTTTTCCCTCTATTATCACTTCAAGTTATACATTCTCAAACACAGAAAACAGGTTCAGGGAAGAAGAAACAGTAGCTTCATTAGCTCAAGAATAGGTGGTACACCAGAGAGATAATTAGTATATAGTCACTCAAATGTTCTAGCAGGCTGATCTGAGCAGTGATGAAAACACAGCCTGCTTCTGTATTTAAGGATCATGAGAAAAATCATCAGACCTATTAATACATAAGTCAAAATAATACACGTGAATTTTCTATGTACCATTGCTTGTATTAGATATGCATTTAATATTTCTTTCTGTATTCATTTTCTGTTTAAATGACAATACTGCAAAGTTTTTTGTGGATTCTTTTTTTTCTATAAAATAATATGCATAACTTTTTAGTTGACTTTCCTCAGTTGTTCAGATGTAGCATTGCCTAATCTCATGAACAGATCTCATGTACACTTTCAGGTACATAGGAAGGCAAAACAGAAGCTATTTTAGGAAGCAGCCTGTTGGTCTAATGAAAATTTTGTAGCAGGATGCTTCTATGCCAAACATTGTGGTAGATTTTTCTACTGAAACAAGTACTTCTATTTGGTTTCCTCAACTATGAATACTGAGACACAAATACAATTTATCTCCCAAATCTGCCTAGAGAGTAGCATTCTTATTCTCTGTGAGTCAGTGGGCAAAAGAATTTTTCTGAAAGTAAAATTGCAGTAGTCACTTTTAAAACTTGGCCTTTGCCAAAAACTGTCAAGCAGCTATTAGCAAATGAGAACTGAAAACTACAGGAATATGTATACATATTGCATTTCTGAAAATGTAAAGGAAATTGTTTCACATCTTTCAGCAAATGGCTATTCTTTATTTTAAACAAGGAAGCGTAGCTGTTTCAGCTACTAAAGAAATTGTCATTGTAATCAGGTAAAACACTGTGTGAATAGATGTTTTATTCTATAATGCCCATTGTGCCACTGTGAATCTCACCTCTGCCGAATCACCAAAGTACCTGATATTAGGCCAGACTTTGACCCTGAGCTTTGGAAGTGGCTGCTGGAAGCCAGTGACAGACGATCAGCATGAAGTCAGGGACTGAATTTGCTGTGTCTCTTCTATGCTATTTTAGCAATTATACAGAAAAGCAGTTGTAGTTTCCTCAGCTACATCTAAAACACATCTCTCAGTTCTTAAGTAAATTCTAGTTCTTAGACTACTGTACAAAATGGGAGTAAATAATATTGCATTGTTTGAAAAGATGTAGAACATCAGGGAAATAATGGTGTTCTTTAATAGAAGAATTAGCCAAAAATTCTCAGTGTGCCAAAATGCTTCTAATGATAGCATACTCTTCACAGTATTATCTATTATCTATGTATTGTTGATGTAGCCAGATAAACTATTTCTGTGCTTCTGATAAGAATTTGCATATTCTAAAATATCCCATTGGGATTATTCATTTGATTGAATAACAATATTCCACAAGAGTACACTGAAAAGATCATAGATCCAAGAATTTTCCATAATTTAGTTCAACCCAGATGCAAACCAAAACTGAGTTCTTCAAATGTTTAAACGGCTTGAAGCCATTATGCCATATCTGTATGAGGCTTCCCAGAAATACTGACATTTAATCCAGGACTAGCAGCAACATTTTGGCTTTTTTTTCCCCCTGAAATTTCAATGGCCAAAACCTCTAGGACTCTGTGAAATACACGTGTTTTCTCACCTCATTTCTTCTAACATTTGACTAAACAATTATCAAGGTATTATACACTCTTCTCTGCAGCATGTCTGTCCCTACAGCTACGATCTTGAAGATTTTTCATTAGAGTCATAACATAAGTGCTAGAAGTATTTATCTGAAAGTGCAATTTCTGTACAGGCTGATAACATGGTAGCAACAGTTGTCCTCAGTCCTCAGATGTGTTACTACCATCAGTGCCATCAGCTGTGTCTAAACTGTGCTTAGGCTGGATACTCACTTGGTCATAATAGCGGGGAGGCCAGGACCCTGTGGTGTACTACCGGGCACAAGTGTTCTGCAGTTAATATACAGCTGCTGTAGTGCAGCCAAGAAAATCTAAACATAAAGCTGAAATGTTCCCAGAAGATATAGCTGTTAGTGATTACACGCTGGTAAGACCTTATCTGGAATACTATATATAATTATGCCTACTAAAATAAAAAAGAAGGAACTGAAACTATGACAGATACAGCAAGCAGCTATACAAGCAAGAAATATGCAAGAATGCTAAAGAGAATTGCTCTGCTTATCCTAAAAAAACAAAGGTTAACAAAGGATATATATTACCATCAGTAAATGCAGCAGTGGTGAACACTAAGTTTGAGTATTAAAACTGATGACAGAATAAATTAGCACATACTGACCAGGGGTAAAATTATTCTGATAATTTAAAGATATTTCACACGTCTACAGGAAGGAGCTTTTGGAATCATTCTTCATTTAGAGTACTGAGGGTAAAAATATCCTTTTATGATGGGACTATATGATGCGTTCTCTTTGGTAGCAGGGGAGTGGCCTCAGTGCATCATCCTTGCTTCGTTTCTGCCTCTGCCTTTCCTCCTCAATACTACTCAACTCACATGTACAACAACAGGCCAAATAACAGCTAGACAGCTAAATTTGCCACCGCCATTACCTCTTCAGCAGCATCTTATGCATACAGCAAAACAGAAATAGTGAAGACTTACTACAACATAACAATTAAATTAAATGTAGTGTGGTTCTGCAATTAAAGAGCCTAACTAAGGAAATAGTGTTGCAAATGAAGGCCAGGTGGCAGTTGACCTTTGTGCAATTATACTACATTTTTTTAAAGTGCATATATACATATACATATATATGCACACAAAATTTTAGTCAACATCACTTGGCAAATCTATTTAGCTATTCAAATAGATTTAATCTCACAATGTTGATTTCTCACATTTATTTCTACTCACTGCTTAGAATTGACTGCATTATGCCAATCTTTGCCAATGCTAACTGTTTTTAAAGGTTACCAAATACGTAATCATATATGACATGAAAAAGTACTTGCATTTCACCTCCCCAAGAAATTGAGTTCTGAGTCATTGGTACTTTATTCTGTTGTAAACTGTAAGTGAAAAACACACCCCAAATTTATATGTTATAGAAAAAAAATCAGCTAGATTTGCCATTCTTCTTTATTCATATATCAGAGTGCTGCGAAGTTGTTGCAAGACGTTGCTCATACACCCTTCCGCCAAAACTTCACGGATACAACCTGACTTCTTCAGATGGTCTTTGTTTTAATGTATACAGCTGAGTAATGAAAGCCAAAGGCTTATAATGCATCCCCTAATTAAGACAAACAACATTCATTTCCATTTTTAAATACTATGTATTACTTTGCCTCCATTTTTCTTCTTTTTTGCTTTTCACTGTATCTCAACCATCAAATGTAAGACTTCTGATTCTCCAGCAAACAAAGGCCTGCACAGCTGTTACTTTGCAACAAGCACATTATGAGTCCTATCCAAAGCTCACTGAAGTTACAGTCTTTCAATTGACTTCAAAAGGCTTTGGACAGACTTCTTTTTTTAAGCTATATATTAATCTGCGATGCATTTTTAAAGCCGAAAAGCCCTTAAAGCAGTGATGCTTCTGCAGTCTATTACAACAAGAGATATTGGAGAGATGTGCAGAGAGAAAATGAACAGAGTTAACTCTGCATAAAGTGATAATACAAAATGTATTCTTATGATACCACTGTCAACTGCTTTTAATATCTTAATAACGTATTGTTACCCTATGACAATACCAAATAATTTTAAATTCCTGTTCATAAGGACTCCAATTATAATCTGATTCAGTTCAGATTAACTATGCTTTGATGACAATTTCCTTATATTAGAAATAAAATAGCCCAAGATAATATGCTGCAAATATAGTTACGGTGCCAAAAAGAGGCAGTTTAACAGTCTAAAGAAGTTCATTCTGACTATGCTTTCAATGCAATGATAAACAGTATATAAAGCACTTCAATTACATATTTAATATTAAAAAATGACATTAAAACATACAATTTAGTCAAACCAGTGTTAATTTCACTGTAGGTATCCCACTCTTCTAATAAGCAGAAATGTAATTTTGCTACTATTACACAACTACGGCACAGTTGAAATCATTGTTAGCAGTGTCACTACAGATGCATCTGCTTTGTATCTTAATGTCATAGCTATGAGAGCCTACAGTAGCTTTCATTGTTTAAAACTGCAGCAGCACTGAATCGGACATTTTAGTTCATTACCACTTCAGCTGAGATTTCTACTGAGAATCATTCAGTAAACTTTCATGACAGCTTTTGATCTTCACTATGTTGTACAGCACTTTTATTGCCATAAATTGTTTTTTTGCAATAAATGCAAAATGATACAAAGCTACATTTCTTATGCCAGATGGGATCTGATCCAGAAGTTGATTTTGACATCAAGGCCTCGCACATAAGTAAATGAGAAGAATATAAGAAAAATCAAAATTAATATTTCTGCCTTAGATTTTAAACTCAGTGAGATCGCTAATAGTCATTCACATTCACTAGAGCACAAGCATTACCATAACTATACTCTTTATTATTAACTCCTGGTTAACATATATGCCATACATCTGAGAAATAGTAATTATATACCAGCATTTCTCTAGTTATTTTAACTATTATTCAAGAGGAACTCATGATGAATGAAATCTTCTGATTGATACCCAGCAATAACAGAATACCATTTCATGAAAAACTCAGATTGGATTTTGTATTACAGAGACATAAAAAAGGGTTAAAAGGGAATTTCTCCCAAAATCTGTCAATGAAAGTGATTGAAAAGTATCATAATTGTGACTGATAGCTGTGATGAAAGGGATGGACATGGAAATTTTATGTGTTCTATACGAAACAGAGACAAAAGCACTGGTCTCCTTTACCCCAAACTGTAACTAACTACAGGGTTAAAATCTCCTCTATGAAATTGTTCTGTTATTCAGAAAGAAATCTGATTAAATCAGATTCTCTGTGATGTTCACAAAATGTTTTTGAAAGCCATTCAAGACACAGACCTGAATTCCCATTCACAGTCTGAAGCATTAAGCAGGAATTTCAACTTATATCTTCTCTAACAAACGTCTTAACCATTCGTGTTTTTCAGTGTGAATGGAAGAGAGTAATAATGACTGGGTTTTCTATGAAATCAAAAATTCTTTCATTGACTGAGAAAATCAAAGCAAACATGATTAAGTCTAAAACTTTTTTCTCTTGCTGAGCCATACCAATCCAAAGACAAACTGCATTGTTTCAGAAGAAAGACTTGCAGTTGTATCTTGGAACAAGCTCAAGCTATGGTGAAGATACATTTACAACTCGTATTTGTAGCTCTACCCACTATCTTAATTGACACAAATCACTCTGATGAAATCATCACATTTTGGATAAATATTTGATTTGCCTAATCTTCCTGAACTGTTGACTATCCCTCACATTTTTTCAGCACTTTGTCTTCTTAATGATTTTACTGAAATGAAATTCTGCAATTTTCTCCAATTTGGAATCCAGACACTGACTTCCATTGTTTTTTCCCAATGGCATAAATCTAATCCATTTTGAAGGGAAAATGGGGATGCTAACAAACTAGATTTTAAAAGAATGTTAGAAAAGAGTTTACTCATTCTGTAAACTATGTTCCTTTGTTTACAGTCATTTTCAAAGTTCTTTTAGTATCAGGAATTGTATGTTTCAAATGAAATGCCCACTAAGGACAAAAGAGAGATCAAAAGCCGTCTGGGCTTTGGTTCCTACACTCAGGCTCCTGGAAGGCAGAGGGTTATACCGCTGACCAGCAGATGGAGACACAGGATTCTTCTTGGAAGACAAGCTTTTGATCGAGGTTCAGTCAGTCTTTAAGTTCTACTGATTGCGACTTTGCAATTAATAAATTAAACAGGTTAGCTCAATCTAAACTGAAATCCATTTTGTTTCCTCAATCTTACATTTTTCTGGATTATAACCAATACCACTCTAAATATTCTAATTGCTTTGACAGAGGTAGTTTCAATTGTAAGCATAATTTTGTTGATATATTTGTATAACAATGAGCTGGATAAACGTTTAACTACTTTATCATCTCACTATGAGCAATAGTTTCTCAAATATGACAGGTTTTTTTTTGCTGGTGATGTTTTTTGTTGTTTTTTTGTTGTGGTTGTTGTTCGCTTGTTTGTTTGTTTCAGAAATCTATTCATCTGGATGTGTTACATAAAAATGCAGTCACATTTCCTAGACTATAACTTGCTCATGTTTTTGAGTATAAGTTTTATATATTCAAGCACTTGGATTTTTTCTCAGCTGAACACTTTCAAGTAGATTTGTTTGTATATCCCAAATGAATACTTGGAGCTACATTTGTTGCGATAAAACCCACTCATACGAATTCTAAATTCTAAACTTCTCTCAAGACTCCTTAACTTCAAAATGCCTTTCTACAAATATCTCCTTCCATGAATTCAACAATTTGAATGTTCACTGAGAGTTTAAAAATTGATTAAACACTATTTTAATAAGAAAAACAGATTTTTCATTGGGTACAACCATGAAGAATCTTGAAATGATTAATCAACAAGTTCTGAACCCTGTCTCTCTAGATTTTAATCACCTGTATCATATAGCATTCTATCTGATTCTTCTCTTGGCTCCTGAGAAACAGACTAGTAATTTTCTCAAAGGCAGAAAACAGACAAATACTTGCACATTCATTCTAAAGGTAAGTTGTAGGTGTTGTGGCAATGATTCTAGGCACTTGGATCTTTTATTATACTTCTTACTATCAGAGTTGCCATACATAAATTCTGAATTAAGTTATATGATGAATTCCAGAGAACAGCAACACTATCTTCTCATGCACAGTACGAAGCCAGAGTAAATACCCTAGCTAGAAAAGAAGAGAAATAAAGCACAGTTTTCTGTTATGCAATAAATCTGCTGCAACTGTTCTTCTCATGACTGGATCAAAATGATTCAGCCAGGAGGAAGTTTGACAGCCGTCAGAAAACAGCTAGAAACCGGCAGGATCAATAACAAGAAGTCCTTTTCAAGGTGAATGAACTGAAATTCTGGAGTTCTGTATTCACAGAAGCTCAAATCAGCTTAAGGGCACCAGAACTCAAACTGTCCATCACTAAATAGATCACACTGATAGGAAATAATAAGCATGAGACAGTAGGGCTTATGTGTAGAGACAAAAGAGGAAAAGCACAAAGCATGCTTCTGAGTATGCAGTGGAAAGTTTCATTCTTTCTTTTCTACAAAACATTGATTAATTTCATAGTACAATAGAAAAGAGATCAAAAACCAAATAGAAAAGACTTTATTTCCAAAACTAGCAAAATTTATTTCCAAAACTGGCAACATCACGAAGTGATTTGTGGGATCGGTTTGGGGAAGATTTTCCTAAAGAAGTATATGTTATGCTTCACATTTCCACAAGCCAATATAATGTTGACTACAAAGCCATAGGGAATTTAATGCTGTTCCAGTGCAACTTAGCTTTTGAAGAGTCCTCCTATAACACACTGTACAGAATCACAAAATATAGTATCCCTGAGCCCAAAAGCTCTAAGGTCCACAGCACATCTAGAAGCTATGACTGCAGAGGTGCCTGAGGACTGGAGGAAAGCCAATGTCAATCCAGTCTTCAAAAGGAACAAAGAGGAGCCAGCCTCAACTCTGTCCCTGGGAAGGTGATGGAACAGCTTCTTCTGGACGTTGTCTCCAAGCAAGTGGAGAAAAAGAAAGCCATCAGGAGTCATCAGCATGGATTCACTAAGGAGAAATCATGCTTGACCAACTGGTAGCCTTCTATGTTGTCAGGACTGGCTGGGTAGATGAGGGGAGAGCAGGGGATTTTGTCTACTTTGACTTCAGCAAGGCTCTTGATACTGTCTCCCATTACATCTTTGTAGATAAGCTTAGGAAGTGCGGTATAGATGAATGGACAGTGAGGCAGACTGAGAACTGGCTGACTGGCAGAGCTCAGAGAGTTGTTATCAGCAGTGCAGAGTCTAGTTGAAGGCCTGCAGTTAGCACTGTTCTCCAGGGGTCAGTGTTGCATCTGGTCTTGTTCAATATCTTCATCAGTGACCCGGATGAAGGGATAGAATGTACCCTCAGAAGATTGCTAATGACCACAGCTGGGAGGAGTGGTTGACACACCAAAGGACTGTGCTGCCATTCAGCAAGAACTGGACTGGCTGGAGAGTTGGGTGGAGAGGAACCTTGTGAAGTTCAACAAAGGCAAGTGTTGAGTCCTACACCCAGGAAGAAATAACTACCTGCGTCAGTACCAGTTAGAAGAGCAAAGGAGATCAGCAGAGAAGGATCTAGGTGTCCTGGAGGACAACAGGTTAGCCATGAGCCAGCAGTGTGCCTGTGTGGCCAAGAAGTCTAATGGCATCCTGGGGTGCATTAAAAAGAGTGTGGTCAGCAGGTCAAGGGAGGTTATCCTCCTCTCCTACTCTGCCCTGGTGAGGCCACATCTGGAGTGCTGTGTCCAGTTCTGGGCTCCCCAGTTCAAGAAAGACAAGGAACTGTTGGAGTGAGTCCAGCAGAGGGCTGCAAAGGTGATTTAAAACCTGAAGCATCTCCCTTATGAGGAAAGGCTGAGAGACCTGGGACTGTTCAGCCGGGAGAAGAAAAGTCAGACAGGATCTTATAAATGCATATAAATATCTTAAGGATGGGAGTCAGGAGTACGAGGCTAGACTTTTTTTGATTGTGTGCAGTGACAAGACAAGGAGCAGCAGGCACAAACTGGAACAAAAGAAGTTTCATCTGAACATAAGAAAGAACTTCTTTACTTGGAGGATGTCAGAGCACCAGAACAAACTGCCCAGAGAGGTTGTGAAGTCTCCTTCTCTGGAGACCATCCTGGACACTTTCCTGTGTAAGCTGCTCTAGGGAACCTGCTTTAAACAGGGCTTCAGACTAGGTGATCTCCAGAGGTCCTTTCCAACCCCTGTGGATCTATGAATCTGTGATTAATGGCATATGTATTCTTCCTGCAAAATTGTTTCTGAAAAAAAGTCAACATTTTTTATTTGATATTAACCAATAATGTTGTGTAACCTAAACTGCTCTAGCTTTCTTTGGAGAGAATGGTGTGTACACAGTATTTACTTTATTCTGGATAAAGAATTTGAATTTGTATCCTTCTGTTATTTCTTCCAAAGTTTGCTAATAATATTAACAATTTAAAAGCCTTTTCTAAGTGTAAAAGTAATATTCATTAGTGGATACATCCATTCACAAATTGAATAGAAAAAGAATTTCTTCTATTAATATTGAAAACATGATTTCATTCAATTAATTATCAGTTACTGAGTGATCTTAGAGTATGACATGGAAGGTCATAATAACAGACAATCCACTTTTACTGCCATCATACTCTAAGATACTATTATTATTATTACAATTATCCTAATTGAAAAAAAAAAAAAAGAAGAAGAACATTGCCAACTATCAGATATTTTTGTCTTTTCAATATATTCCAAAGTGTACTAAGGTGCACTAGGAACTGTGATTTCTGTATAGTGCATATTTTCATTTTATCTTCTGTCCTACAGATTGATTTGCTTTCTGACTTCAAATATCTGTGCCCACAATTGTTTTTCCATTAAATTCACTTAAGAAGAGGAAAAGGTGATGTAAGAACTATGACACAGAGTCTATGTCATCCATGAATTGTAAAATGGTAAGGATATTTTTAAGAAAATAGCTGTTGATAGAATCGAATAAATCAGCCTTAAAGAGCTAGTGAGTCTCATTTTACATCTGCCAAAATTTGCCTTCTGCAAATACTACTGAACAAATTCTTTTTTCCCCCCAAAGGGGATAGCTAGAGCTGATTTTGGTTTGAATCTATCTCAACTTTTTTTTTCCGACAAATAAGAGTGAATATGCTATGGTTTCAATTAGTTTGTCAAATCAATCTTAAGTAAAAAAATAAATTCTTAGTTATTCAAGCAAAGACATGAAAATATAGATAGCAGTAACTTTTCACATTCCTAACATTTCAAATATCTTTTTGGTTTTTTGAAAAAAAAAACATAAGGCAAATGGGCTTTGCTGCAGCAGCTTCAACATGGAGTAAAAATGTATTTCTGACTACATTTTAACTCTTTGGAAAGGGTTAATGGTGAACATTACGAGCAGAGATGTTTAAGAAAGAGGTGTAAGTTGTTAACCTTTACGTCTGTCAACACAAACATTCCTCGTTCTGTGGTCACACTTTAGTTACAATAAAATGTTCTTATGGAACACATAGTCAAAATTTGTTGTCAATTATTTAGTATTCCCATAAACCATTAGATGGTCAAAAATATCTTTAATTGATTCCATCTCTACCTACACTACTTATTATTTATTAGTATAACAAACTTCTCCATGGGAACAGCTAATTGTACCTCCCTAGTGGCCACTTCAAGTGGAATAAGCATTGCACAGTGCTGCCTAAGATACTGCTGAAAGGTCTTCAGCATTTGGGATTTGATTAAAGCTGTATTACATGTACACATCAGCAACCATTGCTAAAACAAAACACTAATTTAAAAATTCTTCTGCTATAGTGCTTAACACAATTGAAAAGCATTGCATTCATGGAAAGAGGAGAGTGGGAAAGTCTGATATCTCTTTTTTTTCACCCTCAAACAATCATTTTGTAATAGAAATAATATAGCATTCTCTTGTACAATGAGAAGGGAAAGTACAAACTCTACCAGCTGCACTGTGGGAGAGACCTTTTCCTCTGACATACATGTAGCACAGCTAGCTACTGCTGTCCAAGCTGTGTATTTTTTTTCCTTTTCTTTTTTCCTTTTTTTTTTTTAAAGACATAATTGTTAGTCTGTTCTATAGTAGAAAAGACAGATGTTATGGAAATAGTAAGCCACACTCTGCTTAGATTGTTCTGTGACAACGCATTCCATAGGCAATGCTTCACAAAGGAAGATTTGGACAATAAAGTATCCAATTTGAAACATGCAGGTGAGTTGTGAATGCTACTAAAAATATCAATACAATAGTTCAGTAAGCATTTTACAATACTTAAGTGTTCAAAATACTGTGTAAGAGGTAGTAAACAATTTTTACAGTGACCAACGTAAATCAACATTTTAGAAATACGTATTCAGCTGATCGTGTTAAAATTTAATTCAATGTTAAAAGAGAAAAACTATTCATTTGACATGTGTTCTTCAATCACACTCAGAAACCCACTCTGGAAATGAATGATCTATGAAAATTTCCAACAATGCAATTCAGTATAAAGCTGGCTGATTCAGACTACTCTTACTCGATTCTATTTTTTTGCTTTAAGGCAAATGGTATATCTGGAAATGATCTTCAGGCAATTGCTAAGAGACGCATTTCAAACAATGGATTCTAACTCCAAAGAAGAGACCCACATTCCTTTCTGCTGCCCAGACTAAATTACATAAGAGTAGTGCTAGGTTTAGGCCACAGATAGAGCAAAGTAAGGTAACTGTCTTATCCAAAGCAGCATCATGAATTTGTTCAGAATGGTCACGGACAGCACAGTATGCTCAAATCTTCTCAAAGGCATAAATAGAATGTCAGTAATATTAATGACGAAAAAAATATGCAAAATATTGATGAACCTCTGAGCAAAACTTCCATCTTTATTTGCTGTTGGAGATACCATATCCTAAGATGTATGTTGGCCACTGACCAAGATAATCTCTGTATAGTCATTGAATCCAAATTGCCTTCCATTTCCAATTTCTTACTTAATATTCTAAACAAAATAATTTTTTTATTTTCTTCTCTTCTTCCAATGTTTAGAAGAAAAGCATAAAACAATGAAATATTTTATTGAACTTAGAAAAATAAAAACATTTATGAAAATATACATTGTTATTAAATATTTTTGTTATGAAATTAAGTCTATCTTCTTTAAGTAATAAATTAGAATTCAATCTGTTAGCATCTACTAGACACTAAAACTAAGTTAATAGGGAGCAAGAAAGAGATTTTTAAGGGAACAAAAATGCAAGTGTGATGCAATCAAAGCATCGAAGTTACTAGACATGGTGAACAAACTTTACTGAAGCAGAAGTCTAAAGCAGAACATTAAGCTTTAGACAGGGAGAAGAGGGAAATTAAAGCTATTTAACTGTCATCAGCATGAAGTGACAGCTATAACAGTTTTAATTTTGAGAAAGAAATATTTTACTTTCTGCATATGTATCAAACTTTAGGTTTTGGCTGCAAAAATTTGCTTCATATATTAGGTTAATGGCATGTCTTCCAAATACAAGCCCTGTAAATAATCAAGTCCTGTAAAACTGGAGACTTGATTTCTTATCTGTTATAAACCCACACAGCTTCACTGGAGATGGTGGAGTTCTTCTATTGGAGGGTGTGGCTCTTAATATTCACGGCACAATGTCTTTCACTGAGCTTGCATCCAATGTGCAACACTCAGCTGTGATTGCATTAACTTACTTTCTCCTAAGGACTATGGAGTGGCAAATGCTGAGATTTGTAATGGTTTGTGCAATAAAAGAGTTAAAATCTGATTCACATGGAATCATTACTAACACCAGTGTGATAAATCTGAAATTAAACATATTATTACCCATTGTCTTTGTGCTCCCCTCTCTGACAGAGGAAACTGGTGTACCCTGGAGTTGACAATGGACATCCTACATAACACCCAGATAGAATTTCTGCTTATGTGCAGCAAGCCTCACTGGACATATGCTAGAGCTGCTCTGAGCTGGAGTTTTCTGCATAATGCTGCCACACAGAACATTTAGAGTAAGGTTGCCCACATATATTATCAAATTTTCTGCACTGGATGTGGAACATCCTTCCTATCGGGTGCCCCTACCTCATTAGTCCATGTCTTGATGTGACACAGAGGCTGATGCCCATCACAGAAATCAGGGGGCATTATAAAGGGAAAAGGACCTCATATTAGTACTGCTAATACAGCCTTAAATGCAATTTTAGGACTGGTATTCCACTTCATGTTTATAACCATTTTTAAAAGAATAGCAGGCATTTAGATAATTCCATTAGCTTATTTTCTGCAAAATCTTCCAGTCTAATTTTAAACCAAATTATTTTCCTATATGTGAGAGGCACCAGAGAATAACACATATCTCTATGCCCTAGTGTCTGTACCTGATGCAACCACTGCTTCTTCTCCTGATTTCTCCTATGAGTACAGCAGCAGCTGTATAAAACAAAGCTTAATTTATTTTTACCCACTATAATGTGGGGTATCTTTCATCAATGTAAAGCTGAAATAACTTTCGAATGCCTTTTGTAGTCACCATGAATTTAGAAAGGAAGGTAAGACTAGAATCATCACTGCTTCTCAATTCCTGGTCTTTGTGTTTTTGTATCTATAAAAAAAAACCTCTTCTATTAGATTCCAGAACTGTGTGAGATACGTAAAAGCCTTTTAACAAAATTGTTTTTGAATAACAGTCAGTGTTTTTCAACATTTTTAGTAATGACTTTTACTCACAGTTTTATTTCAAAATCTGTTGAAAACTGCTGTTTTATTTCAATTCTTTTTCTCTTAAGAGAAGGAGGAGATAAAACATGGGTTTGTAATTTATCCCATTAGGGGTATAGTGTATGGCTAGGAACAGTGTTTTGACAAAGTAGATTGACTTCACCAGTACTTACTGGATGATCTTTGCCATGTCTTTTAATTGCCATATGACTAAAGCAGTAAAAGTAGAATATAAAAATATGCCTTCACCATAGATGTTTTATGAGTATAATTTTATTAGCATGCTGTAAATGTAGAATTAATCAAAAGGATCAAAGTGTTCATCCTATAAAATTCCAGCATCTCAATGTATAATTTAATCCTGAGAATATGACAATAAACTACAAATACACAAATACATTATGAAAAAAAACATAATTTGTCAGATTCATAAACCAATGTGCTTTTTAGTGAGAACAGAACAAAAGAATCACTGAAAAGGCATCTCTGGAAGGGATGAGCTTTAGAACTAGGGAGAAAACATTCTCTTATTCTTGAGAGGAAATCTTAAAATAGAAACTACTTCAGATTATGACTTTGGCAAAAAAACTTACTTTCTTAGCCTAACATTTATTTAAAACTTTCCCATGTATCCTGAAAATTACCACTTTGAGTATTTTATGTAAGTCACGACAAAAGTAATGCCTCCTATTTATTTATTTGGAATTTACAACAGATACAAAGAGCACACCAAGACTATTTGACGGAGAACATAGTCAGCTAAACATACTCAGCTACAAAACACTATTTTTCAGCATGGTCACCACCATTAGCTATGCATTTTCACCAGCAATGAACAAGAGCCCGCAAGCCATGCTCATAAAAATCTGCACCAGCAGGGGTGACCCACAGTTGCTGTTGCCACTGCTGAAACACACCACCCACTGCCTCACTGTGCTCAGATCCATTGTTTGGTCTCCATAAATGTTCTTCAAGTGTCAGTGAATGTCAGTGGGTGCCATTTTTTCTGCATGAAGGAATTTAATTCCACACCTATGCTTCATACACACTTCCACGTCAGATGCCATTTTGTCACATTGCCCCTCTGCTGCCATTTGTCACACAGCAACAATATGTAGAGAAGTACTGGCAGGAAAGTTCAACCTCTGCTGCCATACCACCAACATCTGCCTCTGATGTTGTGTGCCAATATAATAAAATAGAAGGTGCAACTTTTGTAGCTGCCCTCCTAAATACCTAAAATTATCTGAAAGACTCCATAAAATTCAAGCAAACCACTCGATATTGAGCAGATTAGCACATATAGCTTGATCATAATGGTAGAAATATGGAAAACCAATAGGAAGTGCTCTACTGGTATTAGGACTTGCTATAAATAAAATATGATGCATATACTCTGAGAACAAATCTCCATTATGATTACAAAGAGGTATCTAAATGAAGAGAGAATTCTCTTCCTTCACAGTATACTGAAGCAGAAAAATATTGTAAATAAAACGTTTTATTGATACAACTTTACCTGAAAATGTACTGAATTTTACAATTGAATGCTGGTTTCTGTCCTGAGCATCCCCAGTTGGTGCTCCAGATATTCTTTGTATTAATTTACCCTAAGTACGTGTTTAAAAAGAAACAAAATTCATATAGAATGAAAGAATCACAGAATAAAAAGCAAACACAACAAAAGAAGAAGCTATCAAGACTTACTGTCAGAAAAGCAGGGAAATTCTGCTTAAAAGCTGTATCAGAAAGTCCTTAGATTTAGTTGACCAGTTACTATACAGAAAAATCTAGAAGTAGCAGTATGTTCACTTGCCAAAGATTTAGTAGGGGTTATGAATGTTAATAAAGAACCTTAAAAGCGTGAAACATTGAGAAACAAATTCTTGGTGGTAAAGAATCTGGATTTATAAAAATTAAAGACTTTTCCATACTTAGGAATACTTCTATCTCTATTACATTGTACGATTAATAACGTTAACTAAATTGAAAATAATCTTCTTTATATAACTTCTTAGTCACCTCTTAATAATAACTACAGAAATAATAATAAAAAAAATTAGTACAACTGTTTAAGAAAGAAATCAGATACGACACGTCACTTTCTGAGACACTTTTCAACTATCTCCTCCTAACTGTCTGTAATGTCTCAGCATTAAATATTGTGCTTATCAAATTATAGTCCCATTTGTTACCAGGACAAATCAGATAGCCCTGCCTACAAAGCCCCTTGACACAACAGTAGTTGTTTCTGCTATCCCCGCCTCTCAGTGGCAGCAAAGTCTCCAAAAATCTACAACTCCCTGCCAATATCTTTTCACTCTCTGGGCAACTTTAGTTCAGCAAACACATTCTTCTCTGTATTCTGAAAAGCTTGAGAAGGTGATGAATTTCCATTTTTTCCCAATATGAAATTTCTCATTTAATTAATTTTCCATTTCCAAGCCTGGCCTAGGGTCAGATTATGCATGCATGCAATCCCTAAATCAGATTTCATATGCCAATTATTTATTTGTCACTTTTACCTCATCTCACCAGTGCATCTCCACAGCTTCTTTTATCACCTGGAAACTGGATATTGTGGGGCTTAAAATCTTTTCATTGACATGATATTAGAAATCAACAGTATTTTCACACAAGTACTCTCTCCTTAATAACACATCAAAATCCCCAACAAAAAAAAATATAGATAGATAGATAGATAGATAGATAGATAGATAGATAGATAGATAGATAGATAGATAGATGAGGTGGCCTTACATGAAGAATTCCACAAGTGAGAAAGAATATATCTATCTTTTTCTGTACAGGAGACAACATGGGCACATCCATTCTAACAGGTTTGTTGAACACTATCATTCCAAACACAGAACAATAATTACTAAGAGTAATTAACATAAGCAAGATAATGTGTGAGCTAGGCAGAAAAGTGCTCACCAAAAATTACTGCTAGTATGTTTATTTTCTGTATATTAAATATAGAAAAAAAGAAGTCAATAAAGATGTAATGACTACTGTAATATTAAACTGTTTTTTCTTTTTTTAATGACCTCAGAGTTCTGATATCATGTTTGAAAATTTAATGGAGAGTTTACAGCTACTCAATTCTTAATCACTTAAAAATATTACATTCCCTTCTTTAGGGAAAAAAAAAGTATGAGAGATGACCTTTTCTAATTTAATTTAAAAGTTCTCTAAAATATCTTTCATTTAGGCTTTAATGACAGTCTATAAAGAAAAAAAAAAGTATAAATCAAGTTCTGCTTTTGTTTGTCTTTCTGTTGTTTTGGGAAGAAGTTACTCCTGGATGGTAAGATGATATAATTTCCATCGAAGTTTTTGATATTAAAAAGTTACAAAAAATGGCCAAGAGAAAGCACTTAATATCTTTTTGGTCTTTAATTCAAAAAGAAAACATCTTAACAGATTTTACATATATATCTCATATTTGCCCTGAGGCATCAGTTCATTTTTCATAATTTATTTCAGAGAACTCAGTTATCCCACTCTCCTTGTACAGAATATAAAAAGGGACACACAGAATTTTCCATTTTGAGAAATCTTACACTTATAAATTGGTTTTCATAACAGTACATAAGAAGTATAGTAATACTTTTTTTCATAAATGTGTGTACATATATATAAGTATACATTCACATGCCTACAAATGCATTCCTCTCAAACACTTCATTCCACATGTTCTCCTTAACTGTGAACTACAATAAAAATGTTTTCACTCTGGAGAAGACCATCAGGACTGTCTCATTTCATTGACTTACAATCACCTCAGATAGCTCAATAGCTGCAAAGAGGCCAAGTGACATTTCAGTGACCATTACTTCTTTGCAAAGTAGCTGTGAGGAGTAGCAGGAAAAAAATTTCTCCCATAGAAAGGAAGCCATCTATCTGTTGATGTCTCGTCTAATTGATGGCTTCTAAAGGACATAAAAAATGAAATAACCACAACCAAATTAAACTACAGAGAACAATCAGGAAACTAGTTCTAGATCAAATTCTTGTCTGTAAGGTGTTATCTCATATCCATCCATCCATCCATCCATCCATCCATCCATCCATCCATCCATCCATGTCTGCAGACTATGTAGCTCACACATACATTAGTTGATCAACAGATTTTGTTAGCTAGTGTCATTATCAGTCAGGCTCAAAGACGTAAGGACAATTCTGGACATAAGGAAGAATTCTGAAGAATTTTACCCAAACAATGTTGCATAAATATGTTATCTAGACAATGTGCATTAATAAGAAGAGGCTGAAAGCTGCTACGCTTCCAGTACTTCTGGGTAAACATAGCTCCAGTTTCTTAGCTGCCCCAAATGTATACAGGAATAAGCCTATGAAGACTTTGACACTAACCACAAACTCTCTCTCCTTTAAAACAATACTTGTAACATTCTGGCTATTATTTACATGTGTTGATCGTCTCTTTTGCTCTGAGGAAGAAAAGTTAAACAAAACTTTAGCGGAGAAAAAGCAGAAAGGTACAATAGATTTCTAGCAGCAGTTTCCTACCTGCTTCCTACAGAGCCCACTGACTTTCTAAAATCTATCTTTACTGGGAGAGGGAGAAAATATTACTCTTTTATAAATAATGATGACTGTATTTTCTTTTAAAGTTTCTGATACAAGTCGTTAGACATCTAAGCATGTATATTAAGTAATCTGCTGAGGTGATTTTCTCTGTTTATTAGCAGCATTGAGGTGCAACTGGAAAAAGGTTGATTGAGTCAATTATTTATTTCCTTACTGACAGCCTTCACCGGTTATATAAGCAGACACCCTACTTATGCTTTCTTCTCCTGCATGAAAACCATGTTCATCATTTGTTACCTGTCTACTACCTGGTTGCCTGGGTGGCTTAATGCCACAGAAGCATTTTAAAGTGGAAACGTTAATTTGGCAAGCATCATCACACTCTCTGGTTTGATTCTTTTAGGGCAGAACATTTGCAAACAGGTCTCTAGGTGGATGAGTTGAAATCCTTCTGAATTCTAAATGGTCCCTGGTTTCAAAATTTATCTATCAATAGGAACTAGGAGTCTAGGTATAATAAAATCTAATCCTAACACAGCAAGGTTCCATATTGAGCTTTCGATTCATAAAATTAAACAAGGGAGTTGAAGTTGCATCTTTTGCATAAATCTGTTGCTAATATTCCTTCTCATGTTTAACTAGATTTGAATTCATATCTAATCACATCAAGGCCAATGCCATTCAACTCCAGAATAACTTGTGAAAGAGATTCAGCTCTTTCACATTTCTGGGCACATATTAGTGCATCAAAGTATGAACTCATAAAGAGCCTTCTTAGGTATCTCTGTCATGGAACTGCACACTCCTCCACCAACATTCCCTTAACTAGTCAGTTGTTCAGATTCATAGGAGAATTTTTCATCAACACAAAGGTGTCCTGGTCCTGAAGAATAACAGGGACAGATCCTGCCAGTGCTGCAAATGCCAGCAGTGACACAGAAAGGCCATTCATCAGAATGGATGCTAGGAAATACTTCTTTGAAAGAGTGGTCAGGTGCTGGAATGCGCTGCTCAGGGAGGTGGTGGTGTCATCGATCCTGGAGGCAGGTGTTCAAGAAATATTTAGATGTTGTACTGACAGACATGATTTAGTGGAAAATATTGGTGACAGGAGAGTGATTGGACTGGATGACCTCGGTGTTCTTTTCCAACCTCTGTGATTCTATGATGCTGTGATTCTGACCTCACTGACTTTTTATTTACTAAGGTTCTACCCACTGTCAGAAAAAGCAGCAGAAGCTGATCCAAAGAGATTTAAGTAAACTTGTTATAAAAGATTGTGGGTTTTCTTATTGTTTGAATCATATTTTTACTGCTTTCCCTTTTAACACTAGGTTTAAATTCAAGTGTCATTTCCGAAGAAATACCTATGATAATCTGTGGTGAGCTGATTAATAGCAATTACGCAAATTTCAATGACCACAAAGTTGTGAATGTGTCTGTGTGAGTGATCTACTTCTTATAAAGCAAATGAGTCTTCTTTCACATGTTTAATAATACTCAGAATTCTCTTCTCCTCCTCCCATCTGCATTCATTCTAAAGTCCTCTCCTCTCATTTGTTGTTATTGTGGCAAAGTTATATTTTTCTTCACTATTTCCACTCACCCCCAGTTAATCATTTATGGACTTTTCCACTGCAAACATGTAGAAAACACGTAAAAAGGAAGCCTGTTATCATACAATCAGCAACTCCGATTACAGCTTGATCAGAACTGACATCACTGTGGTTTCATTAGTGATATTAGATAAGCGCAATCTATTTTCAATCTTTCTCATTTTTTTTCTTTTGCAATGTCAAAAAAGACACTTGTCCTGCTCCAATTGGTTTTATTCAGCAGTGACAGGACTGCATATAGGATTCCTTTCACTTATCATCTCAAGAACATTTTATGTTTTACAAATCAAATCAACACATCTCTCACCATCTTTATCAACCTGCCCAGACAAAGGGTTGGAAGCATTACAACCTTTGACTTGTTAACTTATTTTTTCTCTCTCTACAGCCTAAAGCAACTCTTAAAATGTAGAGGATGTACGTGCAAACAAGTAAGTTTTGCAATACGGGTGCAGGGGCAGAGAAATTCTCCCACCAACAAAATTTGCCAATGTAGATAATGTTCTTTGCTTTGTATTTCACATTACACATTCTATCCTCAGTTTGGAAGATAGCATAAGTACTTATCCCAGGAAATTTTAATTTTATTCTTAATATTTTTCATTTTTTATCTCTGCAGTTCCAATAAGGGAATGAGTCAAAGTGCTCTGAAATGGGGTATTTGGGATCCCTCAGGAAAAGAGTATTTTTCCTAGTAAAAAGGGTATTATTAATTCTAAGTTATATATTTTTCATTATATATTTTTCTACAGCACTGTTAAAAAGAAATGAACCAGATCTTGACTGTTAATACGATTTTTCAGACTTGCCTTTTTCATAAGAATTTTTTTTCTTTTTTGACACTCATGAAAAAATATGCTATGATGAGTTTCAGTAAGAGTCTGTTTTTTTTCCTTCTTGGGTGTTGTTAGCCAGACTGAATCAGGAACACACATTCACAGGGTGTGCTTCTTGAGAAGTACCTGACAAAATCCAGAGATCCTGGGAAAGCCAAGGGAGATGAAACTTCATGATTCTCTTAGGGCACAACCCGAGGGAAGTTTTTTAATGCTTTTTTTTTAATGAGTGCTTAAGAGTGTACTCACTGAAATGGTTGGATAGCAAACACTCTAATTCAATATTTGATGGTTAAATCAAGCCATTGTTTGCTGTGAGCTGGGAATATAAATCAGGAGAATAAATATTCTTTGCCTTTACTGGTTTCTCATCTCTCCCTGTGTACTTTCTACTGGTCCTGTCAGAGACAAGACAGAATATTAGACAAAGCCAGGCACAAACTAGTGCAGTAGCTCTTCTGGGCTTACTACTCTTGGACTCCAAAATTCAACAGCATGATGTTAATATTCATAGCTGCTTCAAGAAGTTACCTTGAATTTATACCATAGACACCAAGAATTAAAAGAAGTAATAGATGTTTATGTACCAAACTGGCTGGGAATTGAGTGGGTTCCAAAGACAAATATGATTTAAATATACAAGTGGTCATGCACTAAGCCACATCTATACAACTTATATCAATAATAATTATACAGTTAATTGAAAAGACTTTGGATAAGAAGACAGACTGGATGTAAGGTAAAATTATGTTTTCATATGTATTATTTGGTATGATACTCAGTGAATTGTATATGTTAAATCTTTCATAGAAGTTGTATTCATTCTGTAAAGATATGGAGGGAAGGTTCCTTTTTAACATGAAAGGAAGGAAAGGAAACTGGAGATGAAATATTAATTCTGGAAGAATATAGAATTCAGACACACACGCAAATCATAAAGATGGAGGAATATTCAGTTTGGGTAGGTAGCATCAGCCAGAAAAGCAGTCCTCCACAACAATTCTAAAGAAAAACAATAAAACACAGTTCAGCTCTTCCTGCCTTGACAGGGAGAAAGAACATCTGTAGATTTACCATGGCTACAACTATTTTTTCAAATAGATTTGAAATATCAGGAGAGATCAATAAAGGAAGTCAAGAGTTCAAAACATAGAGTGAAATCTAGTAACAACAAACACTGTGGCTCCAAATAAGTACTGATCAAAGTCAAGACAGTATGACTGACTCCTCTGCATGGAGGCAAAGAGATGGTCCCTCTGCAGTCCTATCAAATTTAAAGCCTCAGCTGGATATATCACCTGCATAGACATTGCAATTCTCTATTACTCATAGATTTATTTTTCCATAATCACCTTCTTTCATTTACCTATAACCTCTATTCTCATACAGACACACCTATTCTTTGATCTTCATTCAGGTCTTTCCCCCACTTACATACACTTCTCATTACCCCAGACAAGATGCATCTGACTAGAGGGAGGGTTTCTGCCTGAAATAGGAGTTCAGCTATGTGAAGGAAGTGACTGGGGTTTGGGAGAGGAGGAGATTAACATTTTTAACAATACAGTAGCTTTGGGAAGCAAATACATGTCTGAGTGGAGGAGGAGGTGGGAACAGTTAAGTGGGGAGAGCTACAAAGATATTTTCATACATGTGAAGATAAACACAGTAAAACTATTAAAGTCTAATTTTGGAAAAACTTCTTAGAAGCCATTCCCGGCTAATTATTCTCCAGTAATAAATGAATAGAATAGTAAATGTTATTAGAATAATTTACTATTCATCAAGAATAATAAATTAGCAGAATTATTCATTATTCCCACATCCTTGTTATTTGCAAGCTCTGGCAAGCCAAACTAGGGCTCCAGGAGGAGTGTCTCAGGAAGAACAGGGAAACAATGTGCACAAAACTTGGAAAAGAGGTTTTAATTTTAGGTGAAAAGTTCATGTATCCAACAGCACTTTTTAACCACATTACAGACATGAACTACAATTTGAGCCATGCATATCTTACTGTATGTACTTCATGAAATCCATTAGACTTGCTATTGAGTAGAGATCCAAAACTATGGAATAGAGCTATGATCTTTTCATACAGGTAGTATTTTTTTTCAAAATACTTTCAATGTTTCCTGTTTATACTTTTGTTAACATAAACAAGTAAAGCAAATTGATAAGTTATTGGTACCAAGAAATCAGAATTAATATAGCCCACATTCAAATCTCTTGTCCAGCTTCCTTGGTTCCCATATTTTACACAAATATATAAATTTTATATATATATATTATAGTTGCTTCCGCTAAAGAACATACAAACCCTCTCTTCTCTCATATGCTCCCCAACCAGCTTTCTTTGTATCACAGACATAGTCACCTCCATAGGCTTCTCATGTGTTTTCTCTCTCAGAGCTCTCTTTACTTCATGTTCCATTTGCTACTCTCAACCAGCAGCCAAAAGTCACAGTATAACCACATCAAGTGAACTTGACTAGAGTACATCTCATTGTCTAGATGGATGAGCACTTCTCATACATCTAGAACTTGTCTAGATGCTATGTGTATTCACAACAGAAAGTATAAGTTTCTAGAACTTTCCATTCAGACATATCTTACTGATAAGGACCAACTACTTTCTTATTATAAATCTTATTAAAAAATATGTCCTATATTTTGTTTTTGGCGGATACTAGATACTAAGGATTTTGTAACAGCAGGTACGTCTTTAAGTAACCCAGGTTAGATGAGCTCTAAACAGCTACGGTTTTATTAAGGGGTCATCAGAAATCCACTAAAAAAAAATCAAAAACCAAAAACAACAACAAAAAACAAACACATAAGTCCATAAACATTCAGTGAAATGATTTTTGTCTTTCCTTCCCTTTCCCTTTCCCTTCCCGTTTCCCTTCCCGTTTCCCTTCCCTTTCCCTTTCCTCTTTAAGTAGAAACACCATCTTCTTTCATACTAGGTTAATACTGTGTATTACAGAAGGGCAGGACAAGGGTTGATCATCTTAGGGTAAAGTGTTAAGCATTCACATAACCTTGGGCAAGTTATTAATCTTTCTATGATTCAACTTCTAAGATGTAAAAGAGAAAAACTCCTCTTTTATCTTATTGCCTATCTTCCCTTTTTATCCTCTGTTTAAACGTAAAGTTCTGTGTGTTAAGGGCTATTTATTAACAGGCATCTTGTAAATGGACACCCTTGCAAGGGTTCTGCAATGAGTACAACACACCACTCTCCCAGGAAGTGTCTGTGTTTTGCAGTTTGTTTTACATAGTAGGTAAGCATCAACTATGCTCCATTCTCACACCTCTCTAGACTATGGAAAAAGATAATAAGCCAGACAAAGATCATCCATATGTATGAAGAGCTTTAAAAGAAGATGATTAACTCATGTTTGCAATATACATTGATCACTTAAAAGAAAACAAATAAATGTCTGGGACTCAGAGAGCAAACTTCCATAATCTCACAGTAGCCATATACGCTGGATGGCACTGCAGTGTCATAAGGCCCAATCTCATTGTTTTCTGTGCATAGGTTCTAGTAGGCCTGATGAAGATGTGAACTCAGGGAAAATTCAATATAGAAAGAAAATCTTTGAAATGTTGAGGAACAACCAGATACTTTTTTTCTATCCTTGCCAAATCAGGCATATAGCTAGCCTATTACAATTGAAAAATGATGGCAGAATTCCCTTTACAGGGAGTCTGACATTATGACAGAGAACTTCGAAAGAAAAACTTAATGCGTAGATGAGAAGGAACAGTATTTTTCCAGTGATCATGAGATGAGAATGTATTCAAGTGATGTAGCTACATACAAATGGAAGTTTCTTATAAATGTTACACAGAAATTCTGAAATTTGGAAAAATGTTCACAAAACATCTTAAAGTATTTCCCAACTATAAAAGATGGCTTTTTTTTTAGAGCAAGGAGAATATTTTTAAGTGGGATTTGCAAAGAATATGACATGTATCCTACAGAAATTTTCCAATTTTGAGAAATGTACATATCCTAAACTAGGACCAAAAAGAAAGTCTGTTCGTTAATATGTTCATGACTTCAGACAATAAAATCAATTCATATTAGTCAAAACATTTGGTTTAGTCTTCTCCTTCTTCAAAAAATATTAACGTTTTACTCTAAAATATCATTTAATGTCAATATTCTCAATAAATGTGTTTTTAAAATATAAACATGAGTTGTTTGAACAAATGTTCAGTATTATATTCTTTAAAGTTTTTTAATCCAGAAAGTGTCTATTTTGTAGTTTGTTTTTGTGAATCATCATTTTTAGTAAAAACAAAGTTGATCGAAATTTTTCTACCAGTTGTACTGTTCAGCCAACTTCCCTTATCTTTTCTGTGCAATCTGACCTATATTTTTATTCTGTGCTTCTCAGAACTTTCTGCTTAAGGGTAGACTGACAATCTTCTTGATGCTATCCCTGATTTCTGCATTACAGGGATCTAAAATTTGATGATGCTTCCTTTTGCTTTAACAGTAGTTAACTCCTGAAAAATGAGGGAGAGGGCAGGGAAGTTTAGGACATGCTTCTTGTAGTTCCTTAGTCTTGGCATAAGCTAGAAATTCCATAATGTTTTTTATTCCATAATATTTTATATTTCCATACTTCAAACTTCAATACTTTAAAATAGCAAAGAATATAAAAGAAGAGCAAAAACTGAGGAACAGCTCACGTATTTAAGTTGATATCATCTTGATCAAGATTTCCCTTAGCAAAAGAAAAGAATTGCTGATGTAAACTTTATAATTAACCAGCCCTGAAAATATGAGAAAACGAAAGTCTCTCACACTGTCAGCAGGAGGCAAACTTAGAGGACAAAAAGAGGCTAGATATGAAGTATGCCATAAACGTGGATTGCTTCCAGGTACATTCCATATAGAAGTTAAACCTGAGAATGCGATTCTCAACATTTTATTGCTGGAATTATTCTCAACAAAATTGTAAGAAGTAAAAAAATTAAACCAACATGATGCTAGTGAGACTGGTAATTCCAGCTGTGGCAGCTGAAGATCAGTTGCTGCAAACTCAGTGTGTCACACAGAAGTATTTTTGCTTGATAAATATCTGAAATATGAATAAGAAAATTGATACTTGGGACTCATTCACTGTTTTTGTTCAAGTATCAAAAATAACACCACTAACTTTTATGAATTTGATTCTGAACATGCAAGGACTAAGATAATGTTTTTTGATGTCATTCTGGTAAAAAATATATATCTTGTTCACTTTTCTTTCTACTCTTCTTTCCTTTTTAATATAGATATATTTTATAGTCTTCAAGTCTGTAAGCAGTAAAAAACAAGCACTGCACCAATTTTTTATCACAGTTATCAGTGTGCTTGTTTGTGTGAGATTTCCTGTGTTAACAGAAAGGAAACATACTAATAATAGATAGCAAATACATGTTTTTGAATTTGTGCAACTGGGCTTACTATTTATATTTAGTATAAATTAAGTAACTGTGTGCATGGAAAGAAAACACTGAGAAATCCAAAACTAAAGTGAAACAATGTGCCTGTCAATAAAGACAGTTTTTCACCAAGAACCAAATTTAATTAAGGACAAAGAAAACACATTTAGACACCTGCAGCTGCAAGATAAAAAC
The DNA here is from genome assembly GCF_002078875.1 of Numida meleagris. Classification (NCBI taxonomy): domain Eukaryota; kingdom Metazoa; phylum Chordata; class Aves; order Galliformes; family Numididae; genus Numida; species Numida meleagris. The sequence goes on along the minus strand of NC_034410.1, from coordinate 35,298,888 downwards.
CATTAGTTTTGAGTAAATGTCAAAGATGTTCTTCAAAAACTTCAGACAAAAATGCCTTAAAATAAACTCTCCATTTAGTAGCATCAACAACAAAAATCAAGTGAACTAACTTTAGGAATTATTTCAAGCATCTGATTGGGAATAAGTCACAGTCTTCTTTTTTTCCTAATATTCTGTACACGCACCAACAAAAATAGCTAATTTCCCAAATACATGCACATTCCATTCTCTCTACTAAATGGTCCAAATAAATATTTATTTTTTGTCATAGATTTATTTTAAAGTGTTTATAAACAATTTTCAAGCCATTGTTTTATAGAAGTTCTCTAGTCAAACAATTTGTGCAAGGTTCTATTTCAGCATTTAGCCTTAAATCTGGCTACCTGAGAGGTTTATCATCACACCTATTTTGCTTTCAAGACCTAGCAGAAGGACAATTGGTCTCTTCTAACAGCATATTTCCTAAGCTAAATCAATGGTAACTAATTAAAAAGCCATTGTAAGATTATACACTAATCTCCTGCAAAATAAATAAATAAATAAAACTTTCTCAGACTGGAAAAAATACCTTCAGACAGATTTTCTATTTTACACTTGAATGTCTCATGCATTCTTGCAAATATATGATATATGCATGCAAATCAGATATTTACATCTTCCTACTTGAAGGTGTAGATATTCATCTAGATATGTGCAAATAAGCAACTATCCACAACTAGCACCCAAAAACAGGTAAATTAAAAATATATCCTTGTCCTCAAATCTGAAATGATTTATTTTATATATGTATCTCCTGTATTTGGGGCAATATGAAGAGCTGATTTGCAGATTTTAACCAGGAACTTTTGATGAATTGTGGGAAAAACATAAGAAGATTTGCTTTGTTGTTGAGACTCTAGATCATGTGACCAAGTTGAATCTTGACTGCCTCGTGCAAGAGAGAATTCAAATCTGTAAGTCCAGAATAAAACAAACAAACAAACAAACAAACAAACACACAAACACAAATAAAACCAGACTCACTCTCTATGAATTGTAGCATATTCTTTTCTGGCTCAAATGTTTATCCAAAAAGCCTGAGGAAACGTACTCAGACATTATACAAATAGTCAGCGGGAATGGTCAATATGTAAATCTCAATTTTTCATAAATATTCAAATTTTTAGAGTTTTTTTGAGGGCAGAGAAGTCTTATCATAAAGTGTTAAAGAAAACCCTGAGAAAAATTCTATCTACAGCTGCCACAAACAGATATACTAGAAGTGTATGTACATGACTGATGAAGGGACAGAGCTCCACACACTACTATGGAATCAGTCTCTCATTTTCCTCAATAATTCTTTATACCGTGTATACCACTTGTTTACACCAAGTAGATCCCTTGTTCTTGCCAAATAAATCAATACTCAGCAAAAATTTTTTGCAAGGTATTTTCAAGGGAACATTTCTGCTTTCTTTGAGGCTTTTCAATCCAGCTGAAACATCACTAAAGAGAATTAAGTCATCCTGGTATTTTCTGAGGAAAAATACCATTTTTACTCTTTAAAAGTGGGATCTGGACAATGGAAATATCTAAGATTATTTTTGGAGAACTCAGTAGATTGGTTAGCCTTAAAGGTCAAGATAGTCTTCTCCTATTGCTGTCTGTTTCTGCTTTCCTTCCAGTAGTCCCTTGGCCCATAGGAAATGACAGTGAAAAGGTAATAGAAATTAAAATCAATTCTCAAAACATTAGAATAGTAAAAATGGCATTTGAACAACAATACAGATAGAAAGAATGCTTCTGAGATCTATCTAATTGTTGTTAAGGCTTTTTAATGAGAAATGGTATGTCTCTGTGCTACTTCATAATTCACTGTGCCATTCTAGATGCCTCCATAGCTTAAATATAATAAAATTTTAGTAGGATTTTGAACACTCCCTAAGTTAACAGGTAAGTCAATTTATTGTCATAAAAGCAGATGTAACTCTAGAGATTTTAAATAATTTAATCAGGTGTAACCATTTCTTCTAGAGATTTTTGGCATTTTCTATCAGGCTAAAAAGCAAAGCAGCATAACCTAGTGCATGGCTACAGGCAGCAGCACTGGCTGATTCCATTTCATGTGCTTGTTGCTGAGCAGAAAAGTCATTCTGCACAAGCCAGCGCAGGCTTGGGAAATTCTGCAGAAATCTCTGCACTCACCAAAAGTGCTTAGCTTCTGCTCACTCCTCTCTACTGTAGCAAGACCTCTAATTTTGATGGGAAAGGGAAAAGACTTTAATTTTTTAAGTAAGTTTTTCGATTTTTCCTAGGCCAGAGTAGTAATTTGCTTACACTCTCCTGTCTACAGCTAAAATGTTGATTTTAAATTGAGATCGCACTTTTTTTTCTGCAGTCTCCAATGGGTATTCAGGGATCAAGTTGAAGATCCAGAAAGAAAAAACAAAAACAATATACCCATTAATCCTTTGATTTTGTGGAAGAAAGAACCTTAATAAGAGTCATTCTGTCTCCCCTGATAGCACTGCCATTGTTTGCCCTTGGTGATGGACAATCAACAGAACTTTTTTCATGCAGTATGCTTTGCAGCAGGCAACAGTTATCAGCATTGCTGCTATAGTGTTTAGACCATACTCGTTCAAGGCTCACTAAATACAAATTAGCTTTTCTTTATTTTGTACTCTACTGCGCAGTCTCCTACATGCTCACTCACTAACTACCCCATGCGGTAACACATCAGAAGAACAAGGTTTTCTGTTGTCCTGGGAGGTTTTTTTTTATGTTATTGCTAGCTTGCATTTTATTAACTGGGCCTCAGGGGAGACGTGACATTGCCAATATTTGTGATTTTGAGATAAGCTTCTCAATATTTAACCTTCTTTATTTGTCAAGAAAAAAAAAAGGGGGGGAGCTGGGAATGCTAAAACCTCAAACACAGAAAGGTTAATCTAAAAGACTACACATGCATACATGCACATACATACATTACTTTTAAAAATCATGCCACTTCTTAGCTGATCTCATCCTTTAGAAGCCTGATTTGTGATTTTGAGCACTTGTAGTTGGCAATATGCTACAGTTGGTTAGAAATTGCATAGTTTTTATTTCCTTCCAGTGGGGATAAAATACAGGAAAAGGAAACATAATTTTACATAAAATGAGAGCATGTTGTAAAGTTAATCTAAATCCTCTTAGAAATCTCATTTTTTTCCTTATTTTTCCTATTATTCCTTCTTTATCTCTGTACTAATTGATTCTTGCCTTTTATTTGCAGCCTAAATGAAGGCAGGAAATTCAAGTATTCCCAGAAACCCAATCCTTGAAAAAAATTTTTACTGCTTTCTTTGAGCTCACTGTTGCTCCAACTTTCCTGTTCTTTTTTAAGCTGGGCAAACTCCATCGTCTTACAGGTTTAATAAACTCTAAAAACCCATTATTTACACTGAATTAAAGTTAACCACATCTTTTAAAATGTTACTATACATTGAACAGAACAGCGGATTACCATATTTTACTCATGCTGTTACCTTTTCAGTTTAATATTCAGTTTTCTACCTTTACTTCAACATGTTACCTTAATTACTTCTGATGAAACAAAAAATACAGCTGCAGTTGTTTTGCTTCTTTAAAGAAAAGGGCTTTGATTGGCACTTATGAAGGAAGATGGATTTCAAATAATATTTAAAGAGAGAAAATGTCTGTTATGTAACTTAAAGTCTAAAAATGGAAACAGTTTTTAGTTATTAATATGGAATTTTTAGAGCATGAAACAAATGCATCCTATCATGCATGAATCAGAATGAACTACTGAACATACCTTTTTATTCATTGCTGCATAAATATTCTGTGACTGATTATGATTTGTAGTGAACTAAAGAAAAAATAAAATGGCTGCAGAAAATATATGGAATGTTTCTTTGACCTAATGGTTAGTCTTATCTATGTTCTCATGATACACGCTAATAGGAATGAAATGAGAGGAAGGGACATACATTGATACTGACTTAGTGCCACTGCGGCTTGGTGAAAAACTACATGATTGACAGAACATCTAGAAAGCATCATTTATACCATCTAAAAGATTTCCCTGTGTTTGTTTGAATGCTGTTTACACATACCTCCATTTGTAAATTTTGAATTGATCATTGAAGTAATGATAAAGTAAACCTGTAAGAATGGGCCCAATGCACTCAATACTGGGTGCACAAAGCATAAGCATAACACATCCACTGAGTGATTTATAAGCCCTGTCTACACTGTTGTGTCAGGTTGCTTTTGAGGGCCATGCTCCTTAGGCACAAGCAAAGTAAAAGAGCCCCAAGCTGAAGGATCTTGTCTATATCTATGCTGCATGACCTAGGCACAAGTAGCTTCAGACATGCTGATTATTCCATAAGACTTTACAACACCCTTGAGAAATCTCAGTTAGCTCTTGTGTTGTATCCTGCTTCTGATCCCTCAGGCTGTCTCCCATAAGGAATTCTGTCTGCCTCTCACCATTATCTACCAGCTTTTCTGATTATATGAAAAATGTGGGAAGGAGGGAGAGAACGTGAATCTAGACCTTCAGGCTATTAGTCTTCTCCAGTTTTCACCGAGCTATCTGTACCTGCATATGGCAGCATACAATACGACAGCATAACAAATACCTGCTTCACAAGCTTAGACTGCCTGAATCCCTGACAGAACACAATGGCCTTTCCCACTGCAGATCAGAATAGCAACATATCCCACAATCACCCTCCATTACCCCCTACCTGAACATCTTCTTGGAAAAAGCATTTTGGCTATTAGACTCCACAAAAGTCCTTAGCTGAGCTGGGAGAGATGTAGAACCCTTGTGGCATTTTTTTCTGCAGGGAGAAGGAACGTAAATTTTAGAATCAATGCACCTCCAAGGGTACAAAATCAGAAAGTTAGTTTTCGTTTATGGGAAATTAGGCCAGCATGGCAAGTGGGAACTAAACAAGAGGGAAGAATGGGTTGGATGATGGGAGAGAAAGAGGCAAGTAGGGACCATGCAGCACTCTATTCTAACTCTCTCTACTCTGATTGATAGCTCTCTCTATCAGCACATTCCTGCGTTTGGAGTCTGGCTGCAGACAGACCTCTTACCAGTTAAGAACTGCTGGGATTTGGGACAGGTTGCATGTCAGACCCAGGCCTACCCACCACACACCTGTATTTAACCTCCATCTACAGACAAAATGGCTGCTGGTCTGTGTCAGGGCACAGTGCTGCAGAGCTGACACCCCCCATTGGCTGATGGCAGGCCCCGCCGCAGGAAGGTGTTGCCAGGCAGAATGTCAACAGGGCAGGAAGTCTGTGGATATGAGGATGAAGAGGGCAAGGAGGCCTCACCGCTAAAGGAAAAGTGGTGGCTCTGCCACACTGGGGTCACCCCCCAAGCTCTGGCTACAGTCACTCCTAGTGACTGTCCCCACAAACTCTCAGGGAAAATTCCTTGGCAGCATTTGTGGAGAGCGTCCTGTCTGGCACCAGAGTGGCAGTATGAGCTGCCAAATATATTCCAATTGTAGGCATTTTTCCAAGACATTATGTGCTTCCAGGGCTACTAGGCCATGTAGTAATCCCCACTGCTCTGCAGGGCAGGTGGCAGCAGCTGCAGGCAGGGGTCTCGCCCAAGGAAGTGTGAGGCCAGTTGTCCTTTCCCCACAATACTTTGGCTTTGAAAATTTCCCTAAGGCCCACTCAGAACCAAGGGAAAGTGGACAGTCAGTTAGTTTGGCAACAAGAGGCCAGCTGCAGGGTGCTCTTACAAGAAAATGCAGAAGAAACTGGGGAAATGAGGGTATTAAGCAATCTGAGGATGTTCATTTTGTGTGTGCGTATGCAGATATATTGTGAAGAAAATGTTTCCTCTTTCCATTGCATGTAAACAGCAATATAGTAGGTACGTGAAACTCTCAGTGAAGAAGTTTCCTTATTCCTTTACCCACCAAAAACTTTACATATGTAACACAGTAGGGTATATATGTTTGCAAAATATACATTAGTCATTCACAGAATAATGAATTAATTAAAAACAGAATATTTCTGATTTCAAGATGAAGCAGTTTATGTTTTTTGTTTGAAGGCAAATGCATAGATTGGATATTATATCTGGGATTAACATCAATCACTTAGTTTCACACAGATTAAAATTTTAATATCTTGTGGCTAAATCTCACTGCTTCAAAAATCCCCTTTATCTGGTCTCATTTGTCCTTTACTGCATTTGATGGATATCCTCAAGTAATCTGTGGAACACCTAAAACTACCAACAAAATTCAGACCTGGGACTTCCTAATATTTTACTTGTGTTACAAAATATAAAATCCAACTGGAAGAGAAAAAAATGCTGAGGCGCAGTAAAGTTAAGCCTTCTGCTACTTGTTCCATGAAACACTCCTATGAAAAGGTATGCTGGGCTAGGAAACAGATGTTAACATTTTTCTACCACTACAAGTGAAAGGTCTATATTTCTACAGTGAAAAACACCACACTGCTATATGCAAAGCATCTTACATTGTCAACCACTACACTGGTGACACCGCGCCCCTTGTTTTTTTCAAACCTTCCACATAGAAATTTGGTTTTCTCTACTGTAGCATATTAAGGTGGATACAGTAGCCATTAGTTCTTCTGTATAGGCTGAACAGCTCCTGTAAAATAAAAAACCCACCAAATAAAGAAATGTGACAGCATTCTAAATAAAATGCTGTATAACTTTTGTGCAAGTCAAAGAAATGCAATGGCAAATAAAATGCAAAAAGGAGGGGTTTCATAGTGCTAGGAAGACCAAGTCTAGTGAAAGAAAATCATAGAATCATAGAATGGTTTAGATTGGAGCAAATCTTAAAGATCACCTAGGTCCAACCCTCCTGCTGTGGGCAGGGTTGCTACCCACTAGATCAGGCTGCCTAGGGCCCCATTCAACCTGGCCTGGTAGGAAATGAGTTTTGGCTTCTGATCTGGATATTTCTCTTTTCAGTCAAGGGGGAGAGAAATATAGACATGCTATAGCCCGTTCAGGCAAGGATTTTATAGCTCCTTTGCTCTGAAATCACATGAGACATTTGGCCGTAACCATTTTGAAATAGCTAGAGGAACCCAAAACATTCTTTCCCTCTACCTAATGGATACCCCAGCTGGATACCCTAGAATAAAATATCTTCCCTCATCTATGATTTTGCTTTGAGATAACCAATTTATTGTTACCACATCTTTTTTAGGTAAAAGATATAGCCTAACATTTTATGTATAAGTGGCACAAGTCTTCATCTCTGTGTCTAGATGGACTTAACACACTGGTTAAGGAATTAGTAGGTTAGGAAAAATGAGTTGAATTTCATTTCCAAAACACATGCTTAATCATCTGTTTCTAAAACTAACTTGATTTTATTAACTGATTTAAATAAAATCAAGGTTTTAAAATCTCATTAGGAGTTAAGAGTTAAAGACGTCTCAAAATTGAATTACTTTGAGTATTCATACATTGGAAAACTTCAGAAGAGTTATATAAAGCTGTATCTTCTTCCTCTCAAGTCTGTTATCAAATGAAAAACACATATTCTTATCCAGCATGAAAGATAATGCTGTCTTATGCTGTGTTTTCCTTTGGCCCCCATGTGTTTATCTTTTTCTTCAGATTCTAATCTGAATTCTCTAATACAATTCAGGAAAAACTTACAGACTTACTTATTTCCACTGATCAGCTTTTTCACAATTCTAAAATATGAATATTGCATTTTAATCATCTTAATTTATTACTGCTAGCTTGATTATATTTACTACAGGTCTTTGTTCATACCTATAATTGTACATAGTTTTTTTTTCACATTCAGGTGATAGATACTACATCATTCAGTTCAGTAATATCCTGAGCTTCCAAGTTCTGATTTCCCTATCTTTATTCTAACTGTTAATTTTGCCTTGAGTTCTGATGATTAAGTCACCATCCTAACTCAAAATGACACACATCTTGCACTAATGGTACCAAATCTAAATGACATATTGTCTTTAGCCCCAATTAATGATCTTTTAGATCACCTCTTCTTTCTGTGCTCTCACCTGCTTTGTATAAACCAAAGAACTTTTTTGCCTGAAGATTCTGCCTTTGAGACAGATAAAGATCCAAACCACTGCAGAAAGCTTTGTAATGAATGCCAACACCTTGAACTACACTCAGGAACTAATTAGCAGTTGATGTAGTAACAAGTCAAGAAGCTGCTAATTCACACTGAAAAAAAAAGTCAAGTCTACCTAAGTAATTCATTGTCAACACACTCATTCAGACAGATGTTTACAACCAGCACACAACGTAGAATACTTATGTACACATGCATCTGTCATAGATTGTATATATGCACAGTATATATTTTACAGGTGATACTATCACACTGAAGTAAAATAAAGTATAATTTCTTCAGTAGAACTTGGCCTAGTTTAAGAAAACAGCACTTTTCGTACTGGGAACGATAAATAAACAATGGACCAAATCATTATTAGGATCCTGCAGGGACGACTGTATGTCTCCAAGTAACACAGCAACTATTGTAGACCACATATCAAATTTATACCTTTATTTCCATCAACCAAAAAGAGTCAGTCTTCCCTCGTGCCCTTCTGAGAGGAGATCCTCTCCATGAGCAATGCTTGCCAAATGATATAGAGAGAACACACAACAGGATTTTCTGTATTAGTATAAAATATTGAGAGTGGTCATGTCTTCTCATGACACCCCCAGTAGGTTATGCAAATTCACTTATGCTGTGGAATCTCACTTACAGTGCTGTAAGCTGCTCACAATTTCAGATGGAGCACAGTAATCATAGAATCATAGAATTAGTTAGGTTGGAAAAGACCTACAAGATCATCCAGTCCAACCATCCACCTACCACCAATAACCCCACTAAACCATGTCTCTCAGTGCTATATCTAAATGTTTCTTGAACACATCCAGGGATGGTGACTCAACCACCTCCCTGGGCAGCCCATTCCAGCGCCTGACCACTCTTTCAGAAAAGTAGTACTTCCTAATGTCCAGCCTAAATCTCTCCTGGTGCAACTTGAGGCCATTCCCCCTCATCCTGTCACTAGTTACAAGAGAGAAAAGGCTGATCCCCAGCTCACTACAACCTCCCTTCAAGTAGTTATAGAGAGCGATAAGGTCTCCCCTGAGCCTCCTTCTCCAGAGTGAACAATCCCAGCTCCCTCAGCCACTTCTCATAAGGCCTGTGCTCCAGACCCCTCACCAGCTTCGTCGCCCTCCTCTGGACACGCTCCAGGGCCTCAATGTCTTTCTTGCAGTGAGGGGCCCAAAACTGGACACAGTACTCGAGGTGGGGCCTCACCAGCGCTGAGTACAGAGGGAGAATGACTTCCCTACTCCTACTGGCAACACGATTTCTGATACAAATATTTCTTTCGTAACATTTTCGTAATATTTCTCAATAGATCCTGTGTACTGTGGTCAGACACCCGAAGGTACATTCTTCTGCTGCCATGCTCCCTGCTACTTCAGGGACCCTGGGTGTGTACTGTACTCCTGATTCTTTTCAGAAACTAATGCCATTGCATGGCTCAGGACAGATACAGATATTTCCCATGATTCTGTTTGTTTCATCCATATTAGCTGCTTTTTCAAGGAGTGGCTAAATAGTGTGGAGAGAACACCAGTGAATATCAGTCTGCCTGAATGAAAAAAACTTACCACCAGCAAATCTATAGTCAAATGATAGTCTACCTCAGGGAACTAAAGGTTTACAAGGTCACTGAAAACAATACCCTTCCTCCTCCTACACAGTGTACATGGTATAGTGTTTTCAGACTCAGCTAGCTAAAACTGAATAGTGCTGCAGGTAATCAGTCTCAGGTCTTCAGGATGTCAAATGCCAATTTCCTAGAACTGTGCTGAGTTCCTCTTGGAGCAGTAGTGACAGAAATCTGCATATGAGTTCCCCTTAACATGAACACATGGTAACTTCTCAAAAATTATTCTGCTACTTATCGGTAGTCCAGTGCATAATTTTGTACAAGTAGAGAAATCATCACAGTTGTTAGTTATAATAAGCACAATTCTGAAGATTATACTGTCTACGTACATCATAACATGCAGCACAGAGGGACAGATGTAGATCCACGCATAGGTAGCTATGACAGTATTTGTATAGCTAGAATTATATAATTATGCTGAAACAACTGATGTAAACACAGAGTTTTTCTAACTTGCATCAGGACATTATAGTCCACAGATTTGTAAAAATGATTACCCACAACACTTTAAGGCTTGATTAGCTGTAACTAGAGTACTATTCATGTGGAGGTTCTAGAAAAATAGACACAGGCATCATTAGAAGGTCAAAAGGATATTTTTTTTTTAATTTGAGAAATGGATTTTTTTTCCTTCTCTTTTTTTTCCCCCTTAGTCTACCTGTAGATCCAAATTGTCTTTTGTAACCTTGAGTCATGAAGACTTTTCTGGATGTTTGCACAAATAAGAACACAATAACACCTTTATCAGGACGAAATCCCTGTTTCTGATAAGTCAAGGAAGAGATGTTCTGATATAAGAAAAGGAAGGACAAGCCTACAGCAGTACTTCCCCTTGCAGCGTGGGGAAGTTTTCACACTAGAAGAAAACTCAGGATGATCTTATTTCATGCATTTATCCAGTTGACACTTGAATTTGTGTAATTTTTTAACATCTACAAAGTTCTGTGCCATGGAGTTTCACGATTTAAATATACACCTTGTGAAAAATTACCTTCTTTTGTTGATTTCAATCTGTTATCTGTATAGGAAGATAGAACATCTTTCTGTACATCCTAAGTGTAATAAATAAAACTAAATAAAATAGTGTAATTGAAAGATTTGCAAACAGTAGAAAGATACTGAAGCTAGAGGTTGAAAAAGAATTTCTTTCCTCTTTTGATATGATTTTTTTTCCTTTAATTTCTTTGATGGGACAAAAGGAGAAATGTTTCACATGGATTGGAGCAATATATAAGCATCTGCTAAGCTCTGCCCCTAAATATTTTATTTGGTATACTTTAGCCAGTTGGAACTATTCTGCCTTCTAAAAAGTGACCTGCTATAGGATTTCTGTATGACACCATGACCTAGTATCTGCCACGACCATTGTACAATCAAGTGTATTATGGATAGATTAATATCCTGCATGCTGAAATTATAAAAAGACCTCCTGGTTGAGCTCTAGCGTTTAAATAAGGTGATGTGTTACGAGGGTTTAAACACTTTGAGCAGTATGCCAAGCAAAGAGCTGATCCTGGAATCCAATGAAGTTCTGTGCAAATACCTAGGAGGATTTAGAAATCTATTAATTTTTCTATAACAATTGTTCTATTTATCCATTTGTACTTTGCAAATGTATAGTCAGTCAGCCCACATCTTAGTAAACACATTCGCAAACATGTTGATGTCCCTTGCAATAAAATGATAGATTTGCAACAAATAATCATTCACTGTGAAGGAAAGGCTCCTTAACATGGAAGAACACAAGCTAACTTGTCACAAATATCATGCGTATTGGGGACCTTGCAAACACATACTTAATTATTCTATTTTGTTCCTGTTGGGAAACTGACCATCGATTTTCTGTAAAAACCAGTAGGAAAGTTTGTGGGTTTCATCTTGGCTAGTCAGCAATTCCCTGTTTCATTCCCAAAGTACCTAAGCTAGTAAACATATAAGAGTATATCCATCTACATGGCTATCTGTATTTTGGGTCAATACAATATTCCCTTGTACATTTTAGCATCATTTGTTTCCTTTGCTGATGCAATGATTTTGTTATTGTTGCTGTCAGTAGCAAGGAAGATAATGGATTTGTTATTCATAGAATTATCTATCTATGACTGGGAAGCAGACCTGACTGTAGCGCTTGTATTTCTATAATATATCTGTAATTATGCATTCGGGAAATTTGACAGCAAAATGTCAAAACAAAAGCAGATTTGCTCTGTTGAAGGTACTTGAAGGCAAACAGCGTTACATCAGAAGCTTGTATCTGGTTCAGACAGGCTACTTACTGCAATAAAAAATAGCCTTTTGAATTACTTTCAGCTTTCCATACCTGCTGTTACAAGGCTATGCAAGTGCACTGTCACTTATTCATCAGCAGAGTAGGGGGCAAAGATGAACAGGAGTCACCAAAAGAGTTAAGGAAAATGATCACTTTAAAAGACTGATTTCCTGTAGCTTTGAAAAGTGAGGGTTTCCTTCAGTAGCGTATAACAGTTACAGCTGAGCACACTTCCTACTTTACAGCATTGCTAACACCCATGTGAGACGTTATTGATTTTCACACAAGAGAATGTCTACTTGCTTTTTAGAGCTAAAGTAGTGCTTACAGGAGCCTGTACCAAGCTCCAAGAAGAAGCCGTGATAAATTCCCTTATTCCCTGTGAGGGACAATGTATTCCTTTCCTATACCCTCCAATATATTCAGTCTGACATCTCTGTTCGTCAGTGTTTATGAATCACTGAGCTGGCAGTGGGAGTTAGTTCTATGAAAAAAGATTGGAAGGTGATGTAATTCAGATTATGGTTGAAAGTAGGGTTTAATTGTTTACCTAAGAGGAAGTTCACACCAGCAGAGTTTTGGTCACAAAAAACCCTTAAGTGCTAATGCATTAAATTTTTCATTTCAGTACTGTTCTTGCAATGACTATATTAAAATTGTTATTAGCAGTAACATCAGGCTGAATCTTTTGCTAGACTCTTTAATATAGGTGATGAGAAAAGACCAACAGAGGAGTAAAAGTTTCTTGCTATAAACACAGGTGTTACTTCTCTACCTACACTGAAGGTTTACAGCAGGCCTATGTGTAAAGAGACATCTGAGCATTCAGTCTGGAAAATCTATGGTGGCTGTCACACAGCACTCTCTCATTTCACCTTCTTAATTCTTATTTTCCTTCTGACAGTTGGTAAGTCATCTTTTTAATGGCTCACCACAGTTTTAATGCACAACTTCAGACCAAATTGTTTGAAACCATGACTTAATTCATGGAATCTATTAAAAAATGTGTTGACAGCCTTCATTCCAGGAAGAAAATGTTAATTACTTGTATCACAGTAGCACTCAAGATTCAGGCCATATTGCCCTAGATTATAGATATGCATAGTTCTTGTGTCTGTTTTGTTGTGTTTTTTTTTTCTTTGAAATGAAATTGACTGATGTGTAATACTGCCACACTTATTTTGCACACTATAGAGCTAGCTTCTGTTATTGTATGGATAAGAAATGGCACCAAAGACAAGCAAAGTGAACTATCTAAGGTCTCAGAGAGGTCTGTGGCAGATAAAGCAGTCCCTTAAGGGTGTGTCTCCTGAGTACTTCTCCAGCATAGTAAGAATCACCTTTCTGAGAACAGAATATCCATGGGACAGTAGACAAATAATATGATTGAGCAACAAGACTTTCAAAACCTGACTATTCTTTTCTGATGTTTTGTATTCTGAAGCTCAGCTTGAAGACATCCTTGTGTTTGCATCTAAGAAAAAAATACTCAGCAATTCCACCAGAATCAGAATGCTTCAAACTGGGCATTTAAAATCTGGGGCACCCGAACAGTGGCTGTTTGTGAACATTTGCTCTTACAACTGTGATTTGACCTATATAAGAGAGTAATTCAAAAAATGTCTGGAATCTTATTTTGTTCAACAGATCTGTAACTGATACGGGCTAATGAAATATCATTCACCATAGTTCCTAGCCAGATTCACAACAACTTCGTGGTCCATCTGTTCACAGAAGACAGCATTTTACATATCTCTTTGTACCCATATTTGTAAAGGCTGTGTTTAACTTCCTCCACTATATATACGGTCCTTTCTCAGTAAGAAATACAGAAATACATGGATATAATAAATAGAAGATTCTATAGGTTGAATACAATAAAAACATAGTCCACCCTCTAAAAAAAAATGCATGAATATTTACTGAATAGTCTTTTCCTATTCAAAAATACATATGTATTTGACTTCAGCGTTCTTGCTGCTCTACCAATAATGAACCACAAATAGCTAAAGTGAACAGCACATGAATAACGAATAGGCTAAATATTAATCATTCAAAGTATTCACCAAGTACTCAGAATTTTAAACTACTTTAAAAGAACTACAACTTTGTTAATGATGTCTTAAGAAAAATGAAATGAAATGAATAAGTAAGGATATTATTTAATGCAAATTCACTGTATGGTTTTTACCAAGTTTTACATATATTTTTTTCTTCCAGATACTGGCTACATGTTGAAACAATAAATACATTTAAAAAATACTCTGCTCATTTATTTATTATAATTTTTTATTTATCTTGTGTTTCTCTGTAAGATTTACACAAAATGAAGGGCTCTTTAACTTCTTTCCTTTTTTTTTCCCACTACCTTTTGGTGCAGGTTTAAATGAAGCCTGAAAATTTAGGAAAACATGCCAATTCGTAAGCATTTTAAGTTTTCCATTGGTTGAAAGGATCTGCATGCAAGGGTTAAGTTTGTCTTCATTACAGGAAATGAAGCATGATTATAAAAGACTGATGGAAAAAAAATAAGTTAAAAGAGCCCGCTTTAGTGTATGGACTTTTAAATAGAGATATGCACAGGTAACTGTTTATAGCTAGTCTATCTTTATAGCATGTGTATAAATGCATTTACTTGCAATGAACAAAAATCTGAATCACCAAAGTTCTAGTGTCCCACAGATTTACTTTTCTTTCTTTTTTGAGTAATAGACTGTTGGTGAAAAGGGGTTAAATACAGTTTCTAAATGAAAAAGTGTTTTATTGTGTCAAGTGTCAGGAAGTGAGTAGAGGTGTAAAGGAAAGAGAGAGCGAGAGAATAAGATCGTTAGAGCTGATACCATGAAGTGTAACATAAATTCAGAGATGACAGAGCAGGTAAGGTCTTTGAAATGCAGCCGTCAAAATAATGTCACCTACAGCTGAGAATCCACAGAAAAGGAAGAAAGGAAGAAAGGAAGAAAAGAAAGTAAGTAAGAAAAGAAGAAAGAAAGGAAGACCTACAAAAAGAAAAACAGAACCTCAATGCAAACGTGTTTTAAATATACGGCAACAGACTTTACTATATGCAATCTACTGAAACAATTTTTCAAAATAAAATCCTTTCTAGTATGCAGGGAGTAGAACTGTGAGGGTTTCATGCAGACCTTCCATAGGAAGTATGTCATTTCTCTTTAGCGAGTAACTTTTTTGCAGTGCCAGATTCTGTCTTATCAAATCAAATTAGTAACATAAATTGCATGAACATTTGGCCCTACACATATTGTTACTTTGACTGTTCCTTTTATCTTGTCAGATACCACAAACTTTGACAAGTTTATTTGTGCTCACTGTGATAAATTCTCTAGTAGTGCACATAAGTGTATGTATTTGCCCCAGCAGAGAATTTGTTATCTTATGTCAGACACACTTGTTTTCACATAAAGCTTCTTCATTACTCTATTCAAGGAAATGATCTCAGGAATATTTTCTTGTATTCTTTTCTCCTAGTGCCACAGTAATTCACCTCATAGGCAGTACATTAGCTCTTCTTAACTCTCTCAGCTACATTCATCCAATTGGTTTTTCTGCCTGAGGGCAAAATCCTGCAATCAGGATTACTCATACAAAGCTCGCACTGAAATAAATAGGAATAAATAGGATACTCACATATGGCTAAAAGCCCCCTTGTCTGGTTATGCAAAGAACTGATATACAAAGTGGGCCAAGATTTCAGTCAGTACAAATCAGTGTAGCTCCACTACAATGGAACAGAATTAGTGTTCATCAGCCAAGTAAGTGGTGTTACATGTGCAACACTTTCATACTATAAGGGAGATATTTGTTATATCAGGAAACAGTGTTGATTCTACATTGGCCTTGTCAATTAAAGAAAAAGAAAAGAATCTTAAACAAAAAAGCTACTCCACAGTGTTCAGACTTCTGTCCAAATGTTCATGTACTTGTGATGAGAAAACACACATAAAAAACTTTCTTTCACCAAAGAGCAAATTTTTCAGGTCTCATTCAAGATTCACTCCCATTTACATTACATTATATACCAGATTTCTAGTAATTTTCTTTTGCAGTAATGTACAAAGCACTGTGTTGCATCTCATGAAGTCTGTTTAAGTTTCAGAGTTGGCAAGAGGAGGGCTACAGTCTTCCTGAGAAAAGGATTAGAAAGAAAGGCACTTGAAGCTGGTGCAAAATATGAGCACTATCTAGAACAACAGAGTATGTCAGACTGGTAAAGAAGAGAAGCAAGGCATGCTGACAAAATCAAAGGGAAAAAAAATCTTTGCAAATTCAAATATCTGTGTGCTACCAAGTATTCTGAAATGAAAACAGCTTTTAAAGTTTGCCAAAATAGGAAGCTACTTGTCAAGCTCCAGTAATTTATGTGCCATTTGCTTAGAAGAGAAAGTCAACATGGGATGATGCTCTAATAACGTTTGTCATGTGTTAGCAATTACTTCAGTATCACTTTTTAGATCCCTTAAGTATATGTGTTACGCTTATGTATACTAGAAAAAAAAGTACAAAAGGCTAAAGAGAAGTTTTTAAGTTTATAAAATACAGAAATTTTCTAGACTGGAGAATTTCTACACAACTGACTGCTTTTTTAAACAGGTATGATCAAAACAGGAGTCTGTTTAATTATTCTGTAAGACCAAGAAGAAGCAAATCACTACAGAAGAACGTAGTGTAACACTTCAAGAAAAGCAGTGCAGTAAGTTCTAGTCTGTTTTTGTTGATATTGAGAAAATGTGTAATTTGGGAAAGTTATTCTGGGGACTGGGTTCCTTTGGCTGAAAGGCGTGCACCCTAATGAACCAGTTGGCCATGTAGCATGGTTTTAAAGAGCTTTTTAAACTGGATATATAATCTGATGATATTTTAGCTCTTCTATATGCATTCTGATTACTCAGTGTTTATGATATGGCTCTTCCAACAGTTGTTAACAGAGAAATTTTACTCTGCTTTGAGAATGAGAGTTTGGACTAAATGACCTGTAGATGTCCCTTCCAACCCCAACCATTCTGCAATTCTGTGATTTTTTTCAAAGGAACATCTCTGTTCTTTCTAATATGATCTGCTTCAGGAAAAAAGTTAAGTTCATAATTAAATGGTCTAAATTCCACCTTTGTTCTGATATATACGATTTCTAATACTGAGATGACTTTTACAGCATTGTTTTACCTTGTGATTTATAAAAAATTAGTTAAATGTTTTCACTAATGACAGAGAAAAAGTAGTGAACAAGAAGAAAAAAGATATAGTCCTCTGGAGTGTTTTATAATTTGACTAAAGGTATCATGGATAGCAGGGACTTTACAGGCTGTCAGCATTAGCATTAGCACTTTTTAACCATGACCTGAGCTCTGACAAGCTGTTTCCACACTGTCAGTCTCTCTGCTTGAGCTGGCAAGTCATATATAGTAAAACTGTCCAGACTTTATCTGTGCAGTTACTTAAGAAGCCTATCTGGTGCATTTGCCTGTCCCACCAGTTCTAAGAGAGCCTGGAAAAGTCTGAGTGACCTGTTAATCTGAGCAATCTTATTGGATAGTTAAAAAAAAAAATCCATCAACATGCATCACCAGGTTGGCTTTACAGTCCTCACTGTCTTTCTACTTCTGCAGATTTTTCGAAGGTACTGCACTGCTGTTTCATGGATGCATCAATTAAAATAGTATTTATGAAAGAGTTAAATAAAAATAATTGTTCCACCTAGTAATCTCCTTTTCTTTTTGCAATGGAGAATTAAAATAGTCATTCAAAAAAAAAAAAAGTTGATTAAAATTTTCTAATGGCTTAGGTGTATATATGCTCTTGATTTTCAATATTATCTGATATTTACAATATCCTTCTTGCTATGCCTGTGAATCTAGAAACAGTTTTCAAAATTTCATTCCAGGAGTGCTTGCTGGCCACATCTTGTCTCCAGAGTGGGGTGATGTCTAATGTGGACTGAAAATTGCACAAGAAGGAGAGCTGAATGTGAGAGATTGGAAGGCAGTTGCAGCATATGCATCTTGCCTGGTCTCCAGTCTGGATAGAAAACTAGACAAGCGAAAACTCAACTGTTCCTCTATCTATATAGAACAAATAACTTTTAAATACTTTCACAAATCCTTAACTCACTCCATTATGCCAGATTATGAGTAACCTCCTTCCTTCCTTAATCAAAAAAGGTAATGTATTTCCTAAAAGATTTGGATTTTCATTAAGGATAAAATGATAGTTATTGTCTGAACAGTATAAACAAATTTTATATTTTCTTATGGAAAACCTGAAAGTATCAGATTAGAGTGAAGTTTCTACGTTACAAATAAAACAAAACACCTGTTTGAGATAACATAAAGATAATCCACATAAAGTCTTTGTATTTCCTTCACAGCATCTGGATCTCTGAGGACTCAGTCTAGAAACTTGGCATTTCCTTACTAGGAATATATTATGCCATTATACTCAAGTGAAGTTCTAACTATTGTGTATAGAAACATTTCCTTTTGCATAAAAACATCCCTTTTTTTTCAGCTGTTCTTTAACTTTTCAGCACGCATCTCCTTCTTGAAGTTCCTTGAAGAACCCCAGACTTGTGTGGGATTTGCTGTTCCACCTGGATCCATGTACATCCATGGGGCCCAATGGGCTTCATCCCAAGGTATACACGGAGTAGCCTGATGCCATTAGGAGACCTGTCTCAATTATTTTTCAGTGATCTTGGGAATCTGGATAAGTCCCAGTTGACTGGAAGCTGGCAAACATTCAAATTTTCAGGAAGGGCAAGAAAGAAGACCCTACTGCTTACAGGCCTGTCCACCTCACTTCAATGCCTGATAAAAATATGGAGAAAATTATTCTGGGACTTACTGAAAACTGCCTGAAAGACAATGAGGTCATTGGTCAAAGACAACACAGATCATGAGGGGAAAGTCTTATTTAACTAACTGAATCTCCTTTTATGACAAGGTCGCCTGTTTAGTTGACCAAAGGAAGACAGTTAGTGATCTCTTTTCAAATTTCAGTACAGATTTAAATACTGTTTCTCACAGTATCTTTCTGAATAAAATGTCCAGCATATGGCTAGACAAAAATATAGTGTGATGGCTGAGTAATTGGCTGATGGGTTGAGCCCAAAGGGTTCTAGTAAATAGCCATTGGGCTGATTGGCTGTTCACTAATGGACTTCCCCAGGGCTCCATTGTAGGGGCCAGTTCTCTTTAATGTCTTCATGGACTACTTGGATGTAGAACTGTAAGGTGCTTTGAGTAAGTTTGCTGACAATTCTAAATAGAGAGGAGCTGTTGACTCTGACAAGGATGGAGAGGCTTTGTAGAGAGATCTAGATAAATTAGGCAGCTGGGCAGTCACCAACCACATGAAGTTGAACAATAGCAAATGCAAGATTCTGCACCTGGGAAGAGGCAGCCCTGGCTGTGCATACAGACTGGGTGATAAGACACTCGAGAGCAGCCCTGTTGAAAGAGATTTGGGGATCTTGGTCTACAGCAAGTGAATCAGCAGTGTGCCCAGGCAGCCAAAAAAGGCAACTATATTCTGGGGTGTATCAAGCAAGACTTTGTTAACCAGTTGAGGGAAACGATTATCCTGCTCTACTCTGCAGTGGTGCATTCTCACCTTGAATACTGTGTGCATTTTGGAGTGCCACAATAAAAAAGGACATAAAACTATTAGAGGGTGTCCAAAGGGCTTCGAAGATGGTGAATGATCTGGAGGACAAGATGTATGAGGAGTGGCTGAAGTCCCTTGGTTTGTTCAGCCCAGAGAAGAAGAGACTGACGAGGGGCTCCATCATGGCCTATGGCTTCCTTGTGAGGAGGAGAGAGCGGCAGGTGCTCATCTTTTGTCTCTGGTGACCAGCAATAGAACCTGAGGGAGCAGCGTGAAGCTGTGACAAGGAAAGTTCAGACTGAATATTAAGAAAAGTTTCTTCACTGACAGAGTGGTTGGGCACTGGAAGAGGATTCTGAGGGAAGTACTCATGACATCAAGCTTGATGGAATTCAAGAAGCATCTGGACAATATTCTCAGACATATGGTCTGATTTTAGGGTGGTCCTGTGTGGAGGCAGGAGTTGGACTTATGGGTCTCTTCCAACTCAGGATATTCTTTGATTCTACGATTCTATGTACTTTCATGGTTTTTGAAGGAGCATAAGACATTTTGCACCGTATACCTCTATAATACAATCCATCTCACAATAAAAGAGTTGGAAACTTTATTTTCTTTGAGCTTTGATAAGCAAAAATAATCTTGGAATTAATATTTTTTATGACCCAAAGGTTCTTTTGCTACAAACCCTAATTTGTCCAAAGAAATCTAAGGTAAAAGCTGAATAATTTGATAGTGACATTTCCATTGCAGATATAAAAAGGCAAGGTCAGATCCTCCGCCTATAAAATCCTGAATTAGTCCTTACTGAACTGAAGTCATGGATTCAATGCAATTTTTGAAATTAAAAAAGGTTTGAATGGTATGATTGAGTTATGAATCTTCAAATGATTCATTTTGTCTCATATCCCCTGGCATTTTTTGGTTAATTGCTACTTTTGTTTTGGCTAAATGATCAATGAGCATCATCAGATCCTAAGTCCAGATCTTCCAATGGACCTGATATGCAGAGATCTCTACAGAAGACACCAAATGTTCATGTGTCTGAATTCTTTTTTAAAACAGGCAAGCCTCTGATTAATATGTTTGGTCAACATTGTCTGAAATTTAATGTTTTGATGGGCATTTTGAATGCATAAATGGAAAAGATTGTATAAGTGCCAAATTACAAACCACAAATTACTACGAAATTGTGAAGTGGCACAAGAATCTCTCTGGATCTAAAAGAACTAGACCAAAATCTTGCAGCTAAATTTTCAGTTCCTAAATATGATCAAAAGTTAACAGTTAACTGCCTTTACCTACCTATTTGTGTACTGGAAGGCTAAATCAAATCATCCATGAAACAAAACCTCCTGAAGCACAATTCCATCTGCAAACTTTGTGGTTCCTTCTTAATTTAAAAACCCAAAGCTGTACTCCATTTGTATGTACACAGAAATGTAAAAAAAAGAAATGACAAATTAACTGTTTAAAGCAACTACACAGACACTAGCTAGAGGAGATATTCAGACTTAGATATGTGTGCAACCTTAGATATGTGAACTCTTATCTCTGAAAGATAAGCTGCTAATTCTCATAAAGGTTTTTATGTCCTCAGCCACCAAAACAGCAGAGCAAGCAATACTGGAATTGGTCACAGCATAATTCACATAGGGAAAATCATTGTTCTGAAGGGTGTCAACAGGCAAACACGTTCAAATTCATATTTGCTTCTTTACAAGGGATTTCTTAAGCAAAAGTCCTTTTCCAGAGTTTAGGGTAAAGGGGGTGAACAAAATTCTTACTACAGGCCACCTTGATTAATTTGTAAATTGAAAGCAGGAATAGGGAAGCAAACTTCTGCATCCTGAATACTGTTTTCCAAATGAAGGTCAATAATTACCTGAAAACTGCCAGGTTGTTGAACTGTTGCTTAATGTTTCTGAATTTCTTTAGTGTGATTAAGAGCATGTTCTAAACCTCAGTATCAGCTTATATTAATGAAGATTCCTCTAATCTTTTCCACGCTGTAAGTAAGGTGTTAATAATAGTTCTAAAATGAAATAGTACCTAAAACACAACTCAGTCATTTTCTTCATAGCTCAAAGTTATTTGCATAAGATATATCACCCTTTACAAATATTTACTTTGCTATAGCCAAAGACATGGCAAATTATACATGATAGATTCGAACTCCTGTCTTTCATACTTGTATTTGAATCCGTCTTTCACTCTTGCTGGTTTTCAGCAAGAAGAGACAAAAATAATTTTTTTCTCCAATAAGATTCAACATGTGCTTCAAAGGCCTGAATTCTTCCTATAAAATTTTATTACAGCCTGCTTAAAAAGATGGGGTGGAAAAAATAGCTGTATTCATGGAGTCATTACAGGCACAAAAAGGGGATGCTCATAGAGACCATAGAGAATTTAAAAGATTTATTTATGATGTATTACTGTAATTTTTAATTTAGACATGCAAATTTTTTAATTTGCACTGACTGCTTTGCCTTAATGGTTTTGATTAATACTTGGAGGTAGTGTTTGTGAAAGAGATTTATACTGTGATTCATCTGCAAAATAATCAAATCATTACCAGCTAATGACAAAGCTGTGAAAAATGATATAGATATTGTGTAATTCCCAGCTATTGTACTGCACATGAAGGTAACCAGTACTTCCAGAAAAAGTGTTAATAACTGCTCAGAAGTTTTCTCTAAGTTCTTTCTAATTTCGTAAAAAATATATTGATCTTAAGAAAGCTGTCTGATAAAAGTAGCAGTGATTAACATCTCTGAAACCTGTATCTTTGTAAACGTGCCAAAGTTTCTCTACCCAGAAATGAAGTCCCAAGGAAATTACTACCTATCTCTGCATTTTACTTCAGTATTCACAAACCAAAAGACCTTGTAATAAACAGAAGAGTGTGCAACAAGAGAAGATGTCTGTGTTTTTCATTATTAAAAAATAAAATAAAAATTGCTTGTAGTTTTCTAAACGTTTTGGAATTATATTTTTTTTTGCTTCCTGCCATGGAATTCTCCCTTCATTTTCTGTTCTAGGAGGAATTTTACTGCAAGGCTAATGAAAGGAGTCATGAGCTGCTAATGTATGATTTTTTTGTAAAACAAGTGCATAGACACAGATGTACCTGCATAAACACTCATGCACACAAGGTCCAGAGTCTTTAAAATAAGTTTAGAACTGTCTTTGGCCAGAAATATTTGCAAAATATCCCCATACAATTAGCTAGAAAGATATTATTTTTCTTGACTTCAAACTGCTTTTTACAGATTTATAGCAGGTTCTCCTTCACTTTTTGAAAAAAGATTTTCCTAAAGAGTAGAGGTATCAGAACTTTATGCTGAAAAACAGGAAGAGAACAGGAATAGAAACCAGTTGTTTACCAGCTTGTGAATTTACACCTCTAAACCTATCTAAACCAACAGCTGTAAACTAGAGTAGATCTATCATAAACAGTAAAAGTCTATTGCTTTAAGCCTGTTGTTTGATCCATTGGTCCCAGGGATCTAAGGATGCAGTTTCACCTCAGCATTTAAATCCAAGTTAACTGCACATTGCTGCCTTTCTCCTTACCCTTGACAAACCATAGTTTATCAATATTTCAGTTGTATTCCATGATGATTCAGTTCAATAATCTGACAGAAAAATATTTTTAAGAAATTACACACAGTTTACTCATGTGACTCATTCTTCAATTGCAGAGTTGCTATAGCTGAGTCAAGGGAAGTAAGGGGAGAAGGGGCAGGGAGGGCAGTCAACATCCTTGTTAACATCCTTGTTGAATCCAGTCAAGCAATGACATCCCCTTTATTACTCTACAGTGTATAGTGGGATCTCAAGCTAAACGGAAGTCCTAAAGAACATATCCAGATTCTTTAAGCTCTCATTTTCTAGGCTGAGCCACTGTCAGACCTCTTCATGACCATAAATCTATCCTCTGAACTTTCTTACTGTGTGATTCATGCTTTCTATCTGTCTTTACACAACAACCTCTAAGAGATCAACAGTCAGCTTATGGATTAACAGTTACTATTTATTTTCTGTCAAACCATTCTATAAAGGTGTTTGGTTGTCTGTTACAGTGATACAGATATTATCACTTGAATATCAAAACTTAGCTAACTCCTTACCTTGGAGCAATGCCAGTCTGTGTAGTATAAACTCAGGTTTGGATCCCATCAGACTATACCACTAATGTACCTTTTTCTGAGCACACACACAAAGTGTCTGAGTTCACATTATCATCTTGGTCAGCTGGTGGGTAAGCAAACTTGAGTCTGACCTACTGTCAAACACATCTTCCTTCATGGACAGGGTTCAAACCAAAGCCTGTTCTACACCACAACTGTCTTTCCCCATCTAGAGAAACAGTGTAAAGTGTGAGCCAAATGCTGAGATAGTTAGAAAACTTGATCTTAAATGTGAGCTTAAGTCTAACCAAAAATGATAGAGTAGAAGTATCTACTGAGTCCTTAAATTCCTTCTGTTGAAGCAGAGTTATGCCTCATTCAAGAAGACTGTTCTCTTAAACATACTCTCAGTTGTGAACACCAAGTCTGCCACTTTACCATTCAGCATGGGACTCCACAGCCCAGCTTTCTTCATCTCCTGCAGCCTCTTAGCTGTTTCTTCATTCTCCTCAGCTTCTTCAATACTGTGGTTGTTCCCTTCTCATCATTGTTCTGAGTAAGAAACAGACTTTTGGGTAAAGCAGAGTGAGTAAAAGCAGGGCACAGTAGGATGTTTAAATAACGTGTAACAAACACATTAAGGAAAAATACGTTTGCTCTATATAAATGAGAGTGACACACCATGAGTTACCTTGGGAACTGCTTGAATGGTCCCATGTGGTGTCTAGCCAGCTATGTGTTGCTGAATCTACTCAAATCTTGTTTCTGACCATCTCTTGGAGTGTAAAGCTGTTAGCAAATTGTGTCACTTCTCTGCATTACCTATCTGTGCCGCCAAAAAATTCATTAGGTATAATTTTAAGTATCCATCACATTGCTGATTGAAAGTTTCATCAAGTGTAATGTCCTGCAATTACTAAAAAGCATTCATTTTTCCTCCTGAAAAATCAGTTAGCTTAAAATTACTGATCCGCGATTTCATGAAAACCTCTAGTTTCAATACCTAACAATGATTCTGTCTGGGGGACTGTGTGCACTGATTTGTTGCCCAATGCATCTGCAATTGAAAAGAATACTGCAGGGCAAATTCATATTGAGGGGCTGGATCTGCAAAGGGATTTGACAAATACTCAGTGTTGCAAGTATTCCAATACTGAACTTTCAGATGCTGTTACAGTGTAATGTCTTGTCTTGCTTATATAAGGAAGGTGGAACCTATGAATAGGATTCATGGAAGTTAACAAGATAATCACAGAGCCGCTGAAAGAAATACTAAAAAATGAATATGAGCTTCACTGTCTGGTTTGGCTTCCTGACTCTTCTGGAGATCAAGTTCTAAGTAAGGTATGTTTACACACTCATTCATGGCATAAAATTTAGGTTCAATTATAAATTCAGCAGTTCAAAGTTTGGTGCCAAGTAAATCCAGATACCTTCAGGGTTGAGAAGAACTTGCACTTTAAGTTTTAAAAATTTCAGTGTCTATGTCAATGTCGAAGTTATTCTCAATTATATCCACAAACAAACTCCTGGACTCTGCCCTAACTCAAAAGCCAGTGAACAGAGTTCTTTAAACTTACCCTATTTTATTAGTCAAGCCAAAATCATTCTTAAACTAAGTAACATGGTGCATAAATTTTAATAATTAATCATGTGCATTTATGGTGTTTTTAGCCAAACATTTTACAGCATTTGAATATGTAGCCATTTCTTGGGAGATTTTTCTACTAGTAACTATTTCATATATCAGAAAATCTTAAAATACATTCAGTTTTCATCTGTAGCATCATAGTCTCTGTCAAGCGTTAACCACTAAAAATATAGAGAATTCTTTTCAGTAATATATTCCTAGGGTGTAGCTTCAGGCAAAGACACTAGTAAAGCCTTGAAGGAAGTAGAGAGGATCATTGGCCTGCAGTGGTATATCTTAGAAGCTTTTCTGAAAATAATTTTTGTCTTCCAGACACAGCTGCTTTCATTAGCCTCTTCTTTGCATGACAATTTGACTTGCTGTTACTGATTTCTTCTTTATGAGGTTTATAAGGTTTTATAAGGTTTATAATATATAATTATTATTATTATAATATTATAATATTTTATAGGTTTCGAGGGGGAATGGCTTCAAGTTGCACCAGGGGAGATTTAGGCTGGACATTAGGAAATACTACTTTTCTGAAAGACTGGTCAGGCGCTGGAACGGGCTACGCAGGGAGGTGGTGGAGTCACCGTCCCTGGAGGTGTTCAAGAAACGTTTAGATATAGCGTTGAGAGACATAGATTAGTGGGGTTGTTGGTGGTAGGTGGATGGTTGGACTAGGTGATCTTGTAGGTCTTTTCCAACCTAGCTAATTCTATGATTCTATGATTCTATGATTCTATAAGGTTTTATTTCTTTATCACTAGCCATGCCCACAACTAGACACGTATACATACATAAAAAACAGTGCTGTTTTCTTTGACATAGGTTAATTTGATATATTGATGAGGCTTCTATGGTTTTAAAACATTTTATCTGCATGTAGTATACTTTGTAAATTAAATGAGGAAAAAAAAATAAGAAACGCAACCTTTCCATATTTAGAACCAGTAAAATTTTCAAAATGTTCAAAACCTGATGAAGGCTATACTGGAATACTTAGGAGATAGCTACTGAAGGCTACTGCCTTCAGCATCCGAAGGGCTTCATTAGGAAAGTCATTTTCAAGACATGGATCTGGTATTTATGAGACAGTATGGTATCGACAAGGGACTCGAAATTAATTGTATCTTCTTTAACACAATCATATAGATATGAACAATTCATTCCACGGTGTTGCAACTGAATGGAGCTTAAG
The DNA here is from genome assembly GCF_002078875.1 of Numida meleagris. Classification (NCBI taxonomy): domain Eukaryota; kingdom Metazoa; phylum Chordata; class Aves; order Galliformes; family Numididae; genus Numida; species Numida meleagris. The sequence goes on along the minus strand of NC_034410.1, from coordinate 35,272,273 downwards.
TCTGTCTTTTTCTATCGTAAAATATCAATATTCATTAATGTTATGTCATTTTATTACTGGAATAAGAGATTTAAAACATTTCTGCTAAATATGACCAGGCAGATCATTATGAGTTTTATACACAAAATCCACTGGTTTCAGTCTATGAGTGAATCTGTGTAGTAGATTTTTTTCTCATCATGTGCCAATCTCCTTTTGAGTCTATGAGAAGCCAAAATTCAGTTTGAAACTTAGAGTTATCTCAAATCCATTGTAAAACCGCTAATTTACAAATGAATCACTCTGAGAATGGCCAGTTCTTAATTGTGAAATTCTAACTGTCTTCGGGTAAAAATTATAGTGGAAATCAGAGAAAGAAAAAAAAATTACCATGAAAAGTTTTCACATATCTTTAGTGGTTTTTCCAATATGTGTGAAACCTCAATCAGTTTAGTTTTGGTTTTTACTACAAAGAGAGAGAGAGACAGACAGACAAAGAGAGAGAGAGTACAACTGCAGACTAAATTCATAAAGACTTTGTAAAGCTTATTTTTCTTTTCTTTCCTATATTTATTTATTTGTTTTTAATCTGTCCATATAATCAACTACATATTGTTTATATGTTGATATGCAGATTCTGAAGAAACCATCTGCAGCAGCACAGCATTAAGATGTTTTCAGGCAGATGAAACCTCCACCACTACCACTTTGTAGAAATCCAATTCTGTGATCAGACATAAGCACACAGTCAAGGCCACATTTGGAAGAGCTCTTACATGCCCTGTGTCACATATCAGCAGACTCCATAAGCTTCTCTCCATGCTCTAGAAAACTTTTAATCAAAAACCAGTTTACAGAGAGGTTATGTCATGAATGAAGATAATAAGAGATGCTCTCTCCAATAGTAGATTGCTGAAATTTAGTAAGTCACCCAGTGATTCTAACACATGAATGAAACCAAAACTTCAGAGAAAGTCAATAGAAGGACAGTGTATTCCTGACAGGGCTGGTGGTGCAGGGGATAAGGGGGTAATGTCTACCTAAGTAGGAAGGGAAGTAAGGAATGTGCTTCCTGCTTCCTATTCATCTGAGAAACCAGTAGAAATTCTGAACTATGGTGTGCTTGCAGTGTAAGGAGGAAACACACAAACTGCATTTCACTCTTTTGTCAGGCTCACTCATTTACAACACACTGGTTATCCAAAAAATTTGTATTGCAATTTCCCTGATCTGAAAATTCAACCACTTAAGCAAGTAACTCCTCTGTAAGATATTGTTTCCAAGCAATTTCAGTTTTTACTTTGCTACCATGTAGAAAAATCTCACTCCAAGTCTAGTTACAAACCTGCTGATATCCAGTCGATGTTTATTCACAGTCATTTCAGAACCATTGTTCTTGCATCACTATTACCTTTGCAGTTAAATAGTTGTTCTCTCTCTTTAACACCTTTTTCTGATTATATTTCTGAAGAAATATCCTATGTCCTCTCAACCTTTATTTGCCTAGAATTAACAAACCAGGTATTTTAATCTCTCATCATAAGATTGATTCTATATTCTTATAAGCATACTGGCGGTCTTTCTCTGCTCCTGTTTTAAGGTCATCTTTCATGAACATAGATGTCCAGAACTTTATATTATATTTGAAATGAGACCTTGCAAATGCTTTGAACAATGAAATAACATTTTCCTTATTCAAAAAATGCCTTAGATAATGCATCTCACAATTATAATAGACTTTACAATTACATTAGCCTTTTCAAAGTTGCTTTAAATAGCAACTGATATCCATCCTCCAAGAAAACTACTATATTCATATTTTTCCCACTACCTTCAACTGATAAATACATATTATATTCAAGAAAAAAATATATATAGTTATTGGTCCTTAAATTCTTGGCTTTGCAATCTGTGCTATTAAATTTCATCTACTCTCATCATTATAATCAACAAAATCATTGAGTTCTCCATTTTGTGTTCCCTGTATGTCTCACAAATACCCTTGTGATTCTTACTTCTGCATCTCCTATATCACAAATCAATGTGTTAAATGGAATCATACTAGAGACCAGTCATTAAAACATTTGACAAACTCTCCTTTTGGCAGTTCTTTATTTTTCTGACAGTTCTCCTCTAAGAATAATTACCATCTTTGAGAATGAAGTCTAGTCCACTGACATTGTCTGAAAAATCTATTATCTCATTAAAAACGATACTAGGTTTATCTAAGATGATCTAGCATTGTTAAACCAATGTTGTAATTAACTTGTACTCAATCTGTCTTCATGTTCTTTCCTTTAAAATCTGTTCTAAGGCTGTATACTGCTGAAATGATATTAACAAGCCTGCAGTTGCCCTCATCACCTTTTTGCTTAATTTTTTCAGTATACATACTTACTACATTGGCTATTCTTAATGTTTGCTTTAAATTTGTTAATGAGCATATTAACTAAGTACAGTTTGTAGTAGGTTTCTATATGTTGTCAGTATTAAGACTAAATGTTGTCCAGATTCCCTGATTCTGCAGTACAGAAGCCTACTTTTTGCTTTTGCTTGGATAGAATTTGTATTTATCTATTGCCGTTTCCATTTTTTTTAGATATGTTTCATTGCTGTAGATTGAAATTGTTTAAAATAATTGTTCGGCTCTGGAAACTCTACAAACTTCAGAGGTTTTTTTGGAGTGTATCATTCATATTTTGTTATATTTCACAGAATGCTGAAAAAATATCTTGCTGCATTTTCAGAATGATATTAGGAAACTTAGAAAACTCAGAGCCATGTCTTAAGAGGTAAAGAAAGAAAAATAATAACCCACAGAATTGAGTTTATTGTAACAATACAGTCTTATAAACATGGAGGAAAAAAAAAATCAGATGATGGAGTACTTTCTGGTCTGCATGACTTTAAAGGAACCATCAAATAAAAGTATCTGTGCAGGACAGCAGCTTAAGTCTGTGACTGCCTGGAAAGGAAGACTGATTGTGCTGGATACATATGGATTTATCATTGTTGCCTTTAGTCATCAGCTTTACTGAAAAGTGTGGCAAAATCTTTGTTCAAAACTTGATTTAGACTCTAGTTAGCTTTACTTTTCTCCTTTACCTCTTACCATTAGCGTATAGAAGAACAAGATTATCCCATTTTTTGGCTTATACAATGAACATACTTCAGCCATTTATTTTCTGTGCTAATTCAGGAAGACTTGAGAACAATTTAATTCAATTTCTACTAAGGCTGATATTTTGAAGATGAATAAGCATTCTAAAGTGTGAACAGTTTACAATATAATCCCAAGGGTTCTATGCTCTCCCTTCTAGTTTTTCCTCATCATTAACCTCAACTTTATCAATTTGAATTAAAATAAATCTGTGCCTAATAGTGATCCTCAGTATTCAAATTCTCAAGCCCTGGATACAACTGCTTAATCTGTTGTCCTGGTGGACAGTGGCTTGGCCACGAGCCAGCAGTGAGCCCTTGTGGCCAAGAAGCCCAGTGGTATCCTGGGGTGTATTAAGAAGAGTGTGGCCAGCAGGTCAAGGGAGGTTATCCTCCCCCTGTACTCTGCCCTGGTGTCAACGGTTTACGGGCATTCGGCCCAGCTCCGTGACAAAGGGGATGGGAGACCCACGGGCCCACACCCCGGGAAAAGGGGAAAGGGGAAAAGGGCAAGGAGATGGCCCTGAGAGCAAAGAACAGCGGCAACAATCTGAGGAGAAACAAACTAATTTACTAAATAAGATATCGGAATGCAAAAC
>NC_034410.1:35190377-35268416 GCF_002078875.1 Numida meleagris | reverse complement strand
GCCAAGACGAGAGACGGTGGAAAAAGGGCTGAGGTCTCGTGATCTGCAAGTTTTTATACTGCGAGCTTTTATCTTTTCCCTCCGGCTGGAAAATGGTAACAGAGGAGCAAAGTACTGTGGGGGATGTAGTAGTCCTTGTCTTCTGAGAACCAGGTATATTCACTACATGATGTTATGATGTGGAGTACCAATAACCGAAAATCATAAAACCATGACACCTGGTGAGGCCATATCTGGAGTACTGTGTTCAGTTCTGGGCTCTCCAGTTCAAAAAGGACTGGGATCTCCTAGAAAGAGTCCAGTGGAGGGCCACAAAGATGATTAAGGGCCTGGAACATCTGTGCAAGGAAAGGCTGAAAGACTTCAGACCCTTCAGTCTGGCGAAGAGAAGGCAAAGAGGGGTGCATATAACTGTTTGTAAACATCTAAAGGATAGGAGTCAAGTTGATGGGGGAGGACTCTTTTTGGAGGCAAGCATCAAAAGAACAAGGGACAACAGGCAGAAACTGGAACACAGGAAGTTCCACACAAGGAAGAGCTTCTTTACTGTGAGAATGATGGAGCACTGGAACAGGATGCCCAGAGAAGTTGTGAAGTCTCCTTCTCTGGAGATATTCAAGACCCGTCTTTATGCCTACTTGTGTGACCTGCTGTAGGAAACCTGCTCTGCAGAGAGGTTGGACTCTGTGATCTCCAGCGGTCCCTTCCAACTCCTCAATTCTGTGATTCTGTGATTTAATAACCAACTTTCCTATCTATTCCAAATTCATTTTTCTAAAACCCTAGGATTTGGTTATGATCTGTATCATTATAGTGGATAAACATCTCGTAATCATTGATAAATTTACCTTTGGAATTCCTCTGTAACACAAGAAGATATTATCACTGTTTTACAAGAAAAAGATAAATGATTTGCCTAAAGTATCCATAGCTGAACAGCAAAATATTCTTCAAAGCATCATATATGTAATATGTCTCATTCACATTTGTTGTTAAAAGGTAATTAATATATGCACTGAGAGCAGTAATAGTCACCTAAATATGAAATACAAGACTTAACCTATACAGTTTCTCTAAATTGTACTTCACTCATTAGTGCAAGGTTGTTTTGGGTTTTTTTCTTGGTTCCCTGCACCTTGCTAACAAATATAATTTTTGCCTACTTACGCAATCTGAAGCAACTCAAGACTTCAGGGTGTATGCGAATTGCTTGAAAAAGCACGTATGTTCAAATCAGAACGGGGTATAAATGAAAGCATGCTGATACAATTGCTGATGTATTTTATTTCTGTCTCTATTTATTGCATAATATGAGTGCCTGGGCTCCCTTCAGTTCTTTGGAAGATATAGTTCCTTCAGGCCATGGAGATAACAACAGCAAACCCAAACCACCTGGAGACAGTGTTTAGTAGATGATTAACCCAATGGTGAATCAGAATGTTTGAAACAGAAACAAGAAAGCAACAGGAAATAACTTGCACTGTATGGCTGGAAAGCTGGATTGAAATCTCTGCCCCTTCAAAGCTAATGCTTGATGCAGAGAATCACTCCTGATATTTATGATCCTTCCTGAGTAGTTCTAATGTCATTTATCTCATTTATGACAAAGTTTGAGATGAGAAAATGATATGGGACAATGCATCAGTTAACATAACAGTCATGTACGTACCTGTTTGCTTGCACTTGCATTTGTTGGAAATTTATAAAGATTCTTGTTTGTGATAATAGGAATAAGAAAACTGTAGAAACTTACTTCTTCTTTTACTGCTGATTTTTTTTTTCTTGGCATAGCTATGCAAAATGAACAACCAAAACAGGAGAATAATAAAATTACTCATTGTAGCTTTATTTCTTGCAAAAGCAACAAACTAGAACCTAGTGTCCATCAAGCCTTACTATCTTTTGTTAGGACTATCAGGAGAAGCTTATAGCAGTGAAGCTCCAAGGACATTCCCCTGGTGTGGACACAGAGAGCATGCTCAGTGGAATCCACCTGGCTTCATTCAGACCTGAATTTTTGCTATTCAAATTGAGGAGGGGATGGGGAAGGAGTGGAAGGTTTGAGCCTAAGTGGGCTTATGGAATCATAGCTCAATGGGTGCCATCTTTTAAGAGCTTTGCCATGACTCCACAGCCAACATCCATTGAGCTGGAGTCTCTACTGAGCAGAGCTCAGTAATTTATATATTTATATATATTTTTAGTTTATGTGTTTGCAGTATGTGTTTATCTGTGCTTGAACTTATTCATGCAAGTAAAGTCATATACTTAAAGATGACCTGAGATTCTTTAGCAGATATTGGAGGTGTCTTCAGTTTAGTTTAGTTTTGAAAGAAACAAATACGTAGTATATGTAGGAAGATGTCTATACAGGGGAAGAGAACAAGAGGATTTAGGAAAGGAACTTTTGGTGTTCTCTGCTGTAATCCTGACTATTATGGGTATTATCAAGCCTAAATTCAGTAACTCATCAGACTCTCTCCAAGCACAATCTTAAACTGAAGTACAATTGTGCTTCGCTGCAAAGTCACTAGAACAACTCATCATGATCCACATAAATTAGGCACGTGTCTAAATGCAATGCAGGACTATGAAAATTTCATTTACAAAATACCAGGAGATTTTGGAGGATGTTAATAAGTGAAATCTTTGCTCTTTTTTTTTTTTTTTTTTTTAATGGAGATGCTGTGCTGCTTTTGTGATACTATAAATCCTTTAGGATGGGAGGTCTTTATCAAACCTCTGGGGAAAAAATATCCTTCAAGGTAGCCCAGTACTAGGTAACATCAAAGTAAAAATAAACAAACAATAACATCCAGTTTAAAACAAACAAACAAACAAAATACAACACAGCAAACGAAAACACATTTCTCCCCATTTCGAGGGAGAATTTTTTCATTTTTTTTCCAATGAAATTATTAAATAAATATGCTTGTATTTTACAAGTGTGCTTGCTGCAAAAAGTGCAATCTATTTGTACAGCAAAGAAAATGAAGGACTTACTGCTTAAAGGCACAAAAAGGGTGTGTAATAGGATTCTGGCATCTTCCCAGACAGCTTGCAGACAAATTCAGAGACGAACAGAGAAGTATCCTTTTTGAAGTATATTTGGCCAAGGTCTCATTCACAAACAGATAAAACCAACACATTTCTGCATGATAAGGGTCAACAGAATAGCGTATTAGCTTGAGAAGAGAACCCATCTGCAGTTTTCTTATATAAAAATATATGAGGACACAACAGGAAAGCTGTCAGCATGACAGTTGGAGGATTCTGCCAAGGAGCCAGATGCTAGTGTCAGAAGAACATGTTCCACAGCTTGGCATCTGGGTTCTCTCATTGCCCTCCAAGAAGGAAGAAAAGGAGGAGTGATAAGATATGCCTAAATGAATAAAACTACAAGATACAAGCAATTCTACTACCACCCCCAACACACTCAAATCACTTCTTTTAGAAAATCCTCAGCTACACGTTCTCCTACATTTTTTAAATTAAAATGGAAGGTGATAAATTTAACCCTCTTAAGTTTTAGTATGTTTAAATGCATTCACATTTCTGAATACATAAATCTCACATGATTTTAACTCTTCACATGTGTAGCTGTGATATTTATTTTGTGGGTTTTTTTTTTTTTTTTTTTTTTTGTGGGTTTTCACAATTTGCTAGAGAATAGATTGCAAGCTCATTTTTTAGTCCATGTCATTCATGGAGAAGGGCAGATATGATGTTCCATTGACAGCTGAGAGCTGATAGTAATTCTAACTTTATTCTTTTTCTGCACAGCAAGAATGATATCAAGTGATAGCTTTGCAGAGAAAGAAGCGTCAGAAGGGTCAGATTAAGGCCCAGCAAGCTCATGGAGCACCATAAAGAATCACATCATTATGCAACATGTGTTCTTCAGACAGCTTTGAGAAAGTCATAGCTGCTGCACAGCTCCTGTAAATATCCTGGTCAGAGTAGCGATACTAAAAATGTGTTCACAGTCTCAGGTCCTTTAGTCGCACTCTCTTGCCATGCATAATTACACAAACATTTGTATCTATGTTCCTCTTCCAGTCTGTCAACAAGACACCTGAAAGTGCCGGCCTTGATTCAATTTTCAGGTATTGCTAGATCTCTTCTTCTCTTCTGCTGAACAGGGAGGATTGAGCTGTCCTTGGTCCAACCCCATGTAAAGCTTAAAAACAAAGACCAAATCCCTGATGTTTTTGATATCTCTGAAAAAAAAGAAAAAAAAAAAAAAAGACCAGAAGTCTGTACTTTCACTGGTTTTGAAAAATAAACTTGCTACTCTCCTTTGGGCTGACAGAAGTTTCTGAGGTTAGACATTTCAGAATTGGAAGTGTAATTCACCCCCATGCCTCACTATGGATAGATGTATTTTAACCACCACCTGCACTGATCTTCTAGAGGGCAAAGGACTGAAGGGACTGGCTTCCACCTAGGACTATTCCTAATTTAGACTAAACAGCAGATGGTTGAACTCTCTGCACTTATTTAAAAGCACTTTAAGTCACCTCCAGTCCTAGTCCATCCCCAGCATGATGAGACAGAGAGAGTGAGACTGAAACAGTGTAATATACAAGCAGTTTAATTCCATGTCTATGCAGTAATGTCTGGTGTGTTTGATGGTTTTTGTTTCAAGAAGCAGTGACAGAGTCCTCGCAGATATTATTCTTCCTACCTGTCTTTTAACCCAGGATCTACAATATGATAAGCAGAAATGTGTTTTCAAGTAGGAGAATGTAATTCAGAAAATAGGATTGCAAGCTCCATCCTAAGTCATTCTGTTGTTAACAGACTGCCAGAGGAGTCTGTTAAAATTCATTGAAGGAGGGACAGAAAGAGAAGGAAAGCCAGTTATCACTGGTACTGTATAACTTACTGTTTGAATGCATGATAAAATATGCACTTATGACAAAACCTTATGGTGCTTGACCCCCAGATTAAGAAACTGTTGTCCATACAAACATAGGCAAAGAACAGTTGAAAAGTGAAAAGCCGTATTTGTTCTGCCTAAGTGACTTCAGAAACACATTTGCTCAGCTCAGAAATCAAAAGATTATTTTAATACTGTAAACTCCATTTGAGATTTGAAAACCAAACTGTTCTTGCTGCCTTTTCTATCAGCAATAATGAAGCATCTGCCCTAAGAACCACTTTGACAATGGGATGTAGGACTTGAGGAGAAAGAGATCGTGAGTCAGTCTTCCATGGCTGCCACAGCTGCAGCAGAGCAGATGACACAGTAGGAAAACTTACATTCAATCAAGTCAGTGGATATGGTGCTAAGACATGTAATGGAAACAGGCAACGAGAAGATCTGTTTTTGAGGTAACACTTCCTTATTTTAATTTTCTAGGCCAAATTTGGACTACATTGCATTCTTAGTCTTACTAATGGGACAGTAAGTTGAATTTAACTTATTTCCCAAGGTATTATATTTCCTAATCTCAGTTGTCACTCTGAAGAAAAAGAAATGTGAAAATGGAGATCAGGTAGAGCTGATCCCCAAATTAACCTTTTCTTGCTGAAAGCAGAGCTAAGTCTGCAGGAAAATTTTGGTTATTCCTTGATTCCATTGTCATGTATGAGAGAAAGGTATATGTTATCTTGATGTTACCAAGTTCTTTTTTTTTTTTTTTTTAAGGAAATGATAAAATATATGATCTTGTCAAGCCAAGGCTGTTCAATTGTATTTTAGGAAAAATGGTGATCTTGACACCTCTTGAGAAGTCGTCAAGAAGAAATCTAGATCCATCAACTATTACACAACCTCCAGAGAAAGCTCATGACCAAATTTACTTGGCAAGAGATGCATAAGAAGTGGTTCTCCTCTGGTCAAAAGTAAGGACGTTTGTCATCAGAATACTGAGAACTTTACACGATCAATCTAACATGAAGAACTCCATCAATACATGAGTAGATCCTCAAACAAAACCATACCAAAACCGGAATGGAATGGCTTAGAGGAAGTTAATAACCAGGTAGACTCTTCAGCATAGTATTATGCCTATGGTTCTTGATTCTCTGCTACTTTATTCCACAAACTCCTCTTCCCACACTCCCTGGAAAGAAAATTTTACTTGCAGTACAAACAGAACTCTGAGAGATTATGTGATCATCACAGTGGTACTGGCAGACATGAAATGTTGCTCTGCGGAAATAGGATACCTGGGCTGTGGAGTGCAAGTACTCTCATGGAACAGTTAAGAAGTCTGATTCTAGGTTAAAGTTCTAGAGTCCCAGATTAGAAATCTTTCTACACAGAAACAGGTGACAAAATGTTGTGAGATGCTGAGTTATGCCCATACAAAGATACAGTATCACTAAGCTATGAGACTTTCCACTGTGAAGACTGAGTCAAGAATTAAAGCATTCTAAAATGACCATAAATTATGTTTCTTTTCGCAACACTTGTCATGCTGGAATAGAAGACAGAAGTATGAAAACCTCATAAGATTTCCAAACCATCCAGCATTGACAAAGAGCTCTGACATACGGTGAAGTATATAGCAGCAGATCACTCTAGCTTTGCGTTAAGTTTCACTCAAATTTCAAAACGTTCTCAAGGTCAGTCCATGACAGCCATGATTTATTTGTTTTTACCTGCAGCAGTATTGTATATTTTATTGTGAAAGTATTGGAAAATCCATTCAAAAAGGAAAGTTTTATATTCCAGTGCAGAGTTTCTTTGTAAATTTCGAACTGCCAAAAATGAACAAGGGGAAAGCAGGAGCAGGAGTTCTGTATCTGCTTCATGTTTTTTTATGCCACTTAGATTCATGAGAGAAAAACTTAAATGTATGTTTAAAGTCTTTAGAGATTTATATTAATGAAACAAAGGATTTTTACAATCAGTGAACATTTGTTCAGGTTCCCCATCACCTCCTCCCTCCCTACCTGACCCCCCCAAACCAGCACACACAATTTTAGGAGAATATTTTGTTAGCCGTAATTAAACTATGTGTGTTAATTAGGATTAGATTTTAAATGTACTGATTGGGAAGTGGAAAAAATACAGGATCTGAATGAGCCCAAATTGAGATGATACTTGATTATTCACAGATGTTTCCATAATCCCAATTTCAAATTGATTGTACTTACTGAACAGTGAGAAGATATTTTCAGTTCTTTATTCAGATATTAACTACTTTTTCAGTATGTAGAAAATACCCAGTCCTGTAGTTAACTCCATAAAATAAATGGATACCAGGGAAGATTTTGACTACCTATTGGTACATGGTTCCACAAAACTCAAAATGTATACATACCTGAAAGAAGAACTCTCTAAGGATATGAAGAATCTGTGGTTGATAAAGAGAACGTAGGTTGATCGAAGGCACCAGTATGTGCCACCATATATTTACACTCCTGTGCTCATAGTTGAGATCTGCTCAGTCTATCATACAAAGCCAATACAACCTGGCTCTGCACCAGGAAAGTCTAAATTATTCATCACTAAACCAAGTAGAGCCTGAGGGCTACTTTGGTTTAATGGCAGCTGGCAATGGCCCCAAGAGACTAAAATAGCAGCCGTTAACCCATGTGCACTGTTGGTATGTTTTCCTTCTCTTTTATCATAATCTCTAAACCAGTGTCAAGGAGGGTTGACGTCTCATTCTCTACAGGCATGATCTTGGCTGTCAGCAACTAGATTCTACTGGAGGAATGGCATGGAACAAGAATGCTATGTTACACGACCAAGTTCAGCACAATCGCTCCATTAAGATCAATTCCATTGGCCTGGTAATGTTGGAAGCAAATTTACAAATTGGCTGCAGAAAGGGACTTATCAGTATTATTAATGTATGTCCTTCTGTTGTGATCAAGCCTTAGAAAGCTTGCTGAAAGAATTCATATAATTGAGAACCCACTGCAACCTGATTTGGGAATAGTCTTAAATGACGTAACTCAAAGATTGTTCCTGGCCACATCTGTGGTACAGTATGTTCCAAATACATCAGAAAGGACATGTCTAAGCAAGTTATTCATTTTCTTTCTAAAAAAAACTGTAAATGAATTAATAACTTTTAGCAGTGAATTGGGCTGGGCTTGTGCAGACAGTTTTCATACAGGCTTCTCTACACTGCTGTGCCAATGATCTGTAACATAACACTAAGTAACTAAAATTAATCTCACTTTTCCAAGAAAAATCTATTCCTTTTTCCTGTTGAAATCTTTATTCTGATTTTATTCTCCCACTTCATCACGCATTATATAGCAGAGCTGGATCTAATGTGAGTAGTGGGATGATTTCTGCTAACTTCTGAATATGTAACACTGGAATAGTTTGAACTGATGCTGACACAGCTACTCACTCTTAGATACAGCATACATATGTTTCTATACTATAGAAGCTATAAGCATTTTATGAATTTAAGTCATGCCATTTTGAAACATTCAGGGTACCTAAACATAGATTAGCGATGTTTTGAGTGATGACAGGAAATCAAACAAAGGACATTAGAATTTTGTTCAACAAATAGTATATTGCACAAAAATACTATTTTCAAGAAGAAAGAGAGAAGGAAAGTCCCATGTAAATCAACTGGCCCTTAAGGTAACAATCTTACTGCTGATGCAAAATCAAGGGGACCTAATATAAGTCATAGATCCATACTGCCTTTGGCCTCACGTTTGTGGAGCCAATTTGTCAGCGTCAGTTACAACCATACTGCCTTCAAGGCAAACCAGCTTTAAATCTGTACCTGAATTGCCTGCAGAGCTTTTGCCTCTCTCCTATCTCAAATTGTACTAAGGCAAAAGTAGACACTGTGAATAGGCAGTGAGTTCAGTATCAAGCATAGGTCTGAACCTCAGGTTAATGCAAAAGCCAAACCACAGTGCCTGTTTTGGGGCAGACATTCAGAACTCTATAAAACAGACATATATTTAGGAATAGCAAGGAGCTGCAATTTAAGAAAAGAAAAAAAAAAGATATATTTTTTATGAATCTCATAGCTTTTCCTTACTATTTAGAACATATGCAGCTTTTTCTAGTCTGCCTAGGAGCAGTCTTCCAGCCTAGAATAATGAAGACAAGAAACTCTTTAGTAAATGCCATCTGCCTCTGTTCACCACCATCAGCAAAAATGACACCTTTGACTCCCATACAATTGATTAAAGTTTAAGTCCATAAAAGCTGCCCTCATATCACATTTAGTGTTACTTATTTCATTAAATGTCAGGTTAACTGGTAATTACTTCAATAGAATTATTTAATATTATTACTTCATATAAAATGCTCCATAACTTTTCTGCACATCAAATCATGTGATTTACACCAAAATCATTACTTGTCAATATTTTGGAGCATCAGTATAAAATCAAGATGCCATACAGTGTATTCAGCTAAAATGAAATCCCTTTTGTTGACTCCTCCTGCTCTGTTTTTCTGTGTGCGTACTTGAGTATTTCTGAGAATTTTAGGTTAACCGTATCTGTGGTCTGAACACTGCCTAAAATAGACATCTCCAAATGCCGTTCTAGTAATGCAAGCAGTAATGACAACAAAATACCTTTCAATGCTCTTGAAATTGTAAACAGAAAGGCCTTATCCTGCCTTACACAGACAACGTGCATTGGCTGCAGTGGGAGTTACATGAAACTGAGGTAAGAATTTGACCTACAGTTAAGGAAATACTGCCAGCAAACTGTTTCCACTGAAAAGTCAAAACAAGTTTATCAACTAAACAAAGTGGATTTCCTGAAAACGACAACAGGTATAGGTGTAATTTCAAGAACAACTTGAGGGTTTCATCAGGCCTCTCTTTTTTTCTCCCTCTCTTTGTTGAGAAACAACTCGTTTTATCAGAAACTGCATGTGTATGCACGTATGTGCTAACATATAGTCACTACCGGATTGAATTGATAACCAATCCGAGGTTTTTCTCTTTTGCTTCTTGGCTGCATAAAATTTTTTTATTTTATTACTGCAGTAATGAAATTATGGGCGGAGTAGTATGTTGACTATCTTACACAGAAGTATTACCACACAGTTTTATAGTACTTTTTCATGTACGTGAGTATATATCAGCATAAATACCCCATGCACACATAGATTATAGCACTGTGGTGCAACTGTGTGCATGTGCATACATGTACACACAAATGAGCAATGTGCACACAGAAATATACTGTGGTACAGCTCTGGTACAGTAAAATAGCTCAGTGTGGTTATACAGCAATTTGTGGTGGACTGTATTGAATATTAATCCAAAATTGCATGGCAAAAGCTAAATAAATAAATAAACCTTTACATGGTCTTGTTAGTGGCTTTATCAAAAGATACAGTCCAGTGCTTGGTAGGTAAAGTTACTGTAAAAAAACTAACATTATAGAGCATATTTAATTTTTGTAGTGAAAGATTTATATACGATAAAGCATTTATATTGTTTCTAAGCTCTTCATTTACTGAGCCACCAGGTTCAAAAATAGCCAGCCCATCCTTTTCGTGAGAAATTCGTGTCTGCTATTGTATTATAACTCAGTAAAATGCATACTTACATTGCTGTTTAACCTAACAGAGTGATATCTCAAAGGAAGGGTTCTGGTTGGTCTGTCATGTGTACAACTGCTTGGCAAACAGTTCCAGGAAGTTTATTCAGATTTAACAGACTTTGCTGAGAAGTTGTTCTTGGTGCCGTAAATTTCTTCATTTAGAAAAAGACTTTTTTTTTTTCTAAATATTACAAAAAAAACCCTCAAATTGGGAAATTGCTTAGTTTTTGGAAACTTCAGATAGAATGAAGGAATAGCTTCACAAAAAGAAAAACAGAAACAGTAGTTTAGTTTGAAAAAAGGTCCAGCTTCACAGAAAACAAAGCTTAGGCAGATATTGTGTTTTTTAAGCAAAGATGAAGTCACAGTTGATGTAACAGTCCATGTTAATACCTTGCTTACGTATTAAACAAATGTCTCTCAGGAACAAAGCTTATGATAACTTGTATAATTTTCACAGAGTGACAAACTGGAAGAGTCCAACTCTGAATCTTTATCACTGACTTCTTGGATCAACAGCAAAACCACCCTTTGGCATCCAGCTCTGATCCCTCCTCCAGTCCCTTGGTCCTGTCTCTGTCTTCCCAGATCTCTCCTGGCCTCCTTTTCCACTCAGGAAAGCTGAGCAGCATCTGCTCCCTAGGACTGCTTGATACATCAAGATATCTAAAAGAGTTTTATCCCTAGTGGAATACATGGCAGAATGATGCTGACTGTATCAAGGAGAATCAGGGAACATTGGAGCATGTCTTTGCATCTCCTTTTCTCTGAAGTCATGCTATGGACAGGCATCATAGGATGTATGTCAGTATCTGTCATGCATCACCATCTCTTGTCTGGCGTCTTATCCATTAGTTAGTCACAACGTTGTGGGGTGATGGCTAAATTTGCAGCCTGCACTTTTAATTGTCTGGCTTCAGTCAGCTGAAATCAGATCCTTGAACTTAATCATGGTTTCCTGGAAAAAAATGTAGCATTAATTTTAAATGTAAATTATTGAAATGTATAACTAGTAATTCATATTTTCTAATTAATAAATATTCTGTGCATGATGCATTAGTAACACTATTAAATATTTATCTATAGATGGAGATACTGTGAATTATAATAAACTGTAAAAGTGTTCTTTTAACTTTTTAAAAAGATAAATAAAATTGAAATTGTTATCAATATAATGAATACATTATGTTAAAATTTCTGTTGCCTCACAAAAACGTATCTGTTGATGTGTTTCACAAACAAATCTCATAAAAATGTTAGCAATATTTAAAAACAAAATATGTTAAATAAAAATAAAATTGACTGTGGAAAGTAAAGTTAAATATTTAATGATATAATTAAGTCTTATTAATGTAATGTTCTTTATTTTTTCAGATTAAAAATTCACAAGAATTGTCATCCTCTTTCATCTTAATCAGATGGTATGTTTGTCATAATTATTTGTTATGTGTTTTCATTAACATTTGATGAATATTAACTTTACGAAATAGAACAATCTTGCTCCTGAAAAAAATCAAGTGGAGCTCTGCAAGGCCAAAGCCAAAGGCACTCTGTGGCCAAAGCACTGCATCAGTGCTGAGAGCATGGCAGATCAACAGCAGGAGTCTCTCCAGCTTTGAGGTCTCTTGCATGTGGGTCATTGCCAGATGATCCTTCCGGTAGACGTAAGGATGTTCAGTTAGATTCCTCATGACTGATTTTGCACTTCTAGCCTTGAGAGAAGACCACCTGGGTCAGAATCTCAGCTCTTGCAAATCGATGTATCTTCATAATTACCTAGTTTGGAGGGGTTGAAACTCCATCAAGTCTTGCCCCAGTCAGCTTCTCCTGTTGCTCCTTCTCCCTGTGTGCTCTGTCCAGTGTCGGCTCACTTTCTACCCTGTAGCTACAGTTCCAGCATGTGCAGGACAGCCTCAGGTCCCTTCATGGAGCCTTCAAAAAGAGACTATACATCCAGTAACACACTTCAGCATGGGAGGTGGCCTTTTTGTGTTATTTTAACATGCTACTTTTAACTTAGCTCTGAATTATTTACAGATATGCAGACAAGCTTGTTACTTACCTCAGGAAAGCCACTGTTATATCACCACACAACTGCTAACAGACGTCTCTAAGACAGCATAATGCATTTTGAGTTGAATTAAGAGAAAGCTAAAATATTATCAGAGATGAGGAGCACAGACAGCCAGTCCTACATTCCACCAATATCTTTTACATGAAAACGTAGCATCAGATCATTCTTAAAGATTTTGTCTTCTTTTTAATTATGAAGGATAAAACAAGATTGAATGACTGAAAGGAATAAATAGATAATGAAGTATTAGGATTTGTTTCATATAGGAGCTACTTATTAAAAACGACTGTTTCCTTCAACTACTTAATTTAATTTCTCCAGAGCAGGTTTTTACTTGCTCTGCTCATACTAATGCACAAGTATCAGATGTGTTAATATGACACCTCATGGGTTGCACCCTGAGCTTGAAGAACCACTTTAACCTCTTCATTGCCCTGTGGACATAGCCTGTGACTCCTCCCACAGGGCTCCTTGCTGTGGTCTGCAGAGCTGTGATGTGCTGTAAAAGAATGCATCAGCAACCAAAAGGCATCCCTGCTGGCCTTTGTGCCTCCGCATCACTCCATGTGATACTTCTTCATAGCTCTGACTGCTGTCACAAGCGAGGGAGGTGATAACTATTACCTTTGTTAATCCAAAATTAAAGCATGACTTCATTCTCATGTGGTGTCCACTGAAGATAAGTTTGGCATTACACAATAGCTTTTTAAAAAATGTAGAAAATGCGCATTTCTCTTTCAGAAAATATCTCTCTGACAGACACATAAAGTATGTGAGTATTCACAATATTTTCAAGCATGCAATGAGCACCTAAATAATCTGCTGAAAACAAGTTATGTCTACAGACTTCTACAAAGTCAGAGGCAGAAGCAACAGGCAGGCAGACAAGGATGACTGGGGTCACATAGAGAACAGCTGCTGGAAAGCACAGCTAATGGAGTCAGTTGCAGACCTGGGAGCAGGACAGAGCACATTGTGCTGGAGGAAAAACAGGATATAAGCAGACCAGAGGCAGGGAAGCTTAAATGGAAGGAGGGATGCTCGTGTGAACTTTTCATGTTTTCCACACATGTGCAGCTGACTCACGGGATGAAAAGAAGGGGTTATTTACAGTAAACTTCAGGAGAAAACAGTAGTACTTTTGTTATCTTAATACTGGCTTTATATTTGTGGTTAAAAATATCTTCACTGGCCACAATCCAGTTATGAAGTTTGGAGACATCTAACCGCTGTGTCCTGTTTCGAACAAGCAGGTAAGAGTTGAAGGAGTAGAGTTCAGTGTCAGGTTTGAGTCACTGATGTGTAGTATGATCTGGAAAAAGAAAAACAGGGAGGTGGCAAACTCCCCTCACTTCCCCAGCATTGTGCCTCACTGTTTCCTGCTGTTTGATGGGAATGCAAAGCATTTGGTGGGATGCTCTCACACCAAGGGGGGAAAGATCCTTCTATTAATGAAAGGGTAATTATCTTTCTGTTTATTATATGTAGGACATCACAGGCTAATCTGAATAATTTTTGCAATCAAGTTCAGAAACTGTCTTTTGACTCTACAGATTTCCAAAGATAGAAGCTGGCAATTTCATGTGGACAGAGCACCCACCTGCCAGGGTGGGATCACAGATCCTTCTCTGTAGTTGTAGAGTTTCAGCAGTAATTACCTTTTCTATTTCACCTCTCTTTGAAAACCTATGAGTTTTATTAACATAAAAAAGCCTTAGGTTATTAAGAAATTTTGTGGGCTGTATTTATGGAGAATTCTGAAAGAAGATAAAGATCTCTTCCAGGAGTTAACACCTTCTCAGAGTTTGCTGAGACACATGAACAAAAGAAGCAAACCTCATAATGGCTAAATCCCTTATAGTCACTTTTACCTGAAACATAAACAGTAAAACTAATCTATGAGTGACTGTTTGGGATCTGGTGGATTTTAACCTTTAGTTAAGAACATCTTCGGTTCTAATCAAAACATTACTCGCAGGCAAACATGCCAAATCTTCAATATATTGTTTTAAGCTTTCAGTAGAATTGAGTGGATTTTTTTCTTATTTTTCAACTCCAGTCACATTCTTAAGATGAGCTTCAAAAACAGAGACACAAACTTAGTTGAGGACTGAGCTGTGGATCACACACTGTGTATCAATTCACTGACTTTTCTGTTCTGAAGACATGAGAGGTGATAGGGGAACAGATTTGTTCAAAGCTGTAGGATTGTTCTTACACTTCTGTTGTAGATCCATCCTTCTCACTCTGCACCAAACATAGCCCTGGACTCTAAGCCTGCCCTAATTTAGGGCAAGCCTGGTGTCGCTTCAGAAATTTCACCATGAAATCATGTTCATAAAAGAGGATTCCATTTCTTCCTCCTAGTGCACAGGTTTTATAAAGAGTATTTACACTTTCCTTCAGGTTTTGTCCTCAATATAAAAGCAAAAAAACATATAGCAGAAAGTAGGCTGATTATTCCTATAAGCTGATTATCAAAACTGGCCAGCAAAGTACACATCGGGCCATTTTCCCAGTGAAAGTGAGGACTAAGAGGAAATATGTCCTGCAGGATTTTGTAGTATTACAGCCCCAGTACCTCCAACACGGCAACAAGATATAATCTAATCTACAATGAACAATCAGCGTAGTAATTAGACAAAAAGACAGACTAAAAGAGAGGAACACAAGTATCTTCCCAGCCTTTTGATGTCATCTTCAGTGAGTATTATTCTACTCCTGACACCTTTCAGAACACCCATTGACATTAAAAGGAGACGTGCCCGTCCACTAGTTACTAATAGAGTCCATTACATGATTATATTTCAGACATAAATGTTATTGATTAAAGGCTCAGAAGAAACAATAATTGCATTTTAGCTGAGTCATTTTGCTACCACTTCATCTGTAATTTTATTATCACTTCACCAAAAGGCAACAAAGATGTTTGAGCTAATGAAAAGCTTAAGGTGTGTCAAGAAAATTAATAAGAAAGAGAATTCCAAGGAGAACAATGTCTTTATTGAGGTGTAAAATGCCAGAACCACAAAATTACTTAATTGCTACAGCCAGTTCTGTTTCTACTACCAGTAGCAGTGAAGGAGTTAATACTTGGGTGCTAATCAGACAGAGAATTTCTTTGTGACATGAAGTGCTTGTAGATAAGCAGCAATATGCCTTGTTTTACAGGTTTTCTGTAGCTAGGGCATGGTCCCTTGCTGCACAGCATATACTGAGAGAGGCAGATACACAGGATGGGGTAATATCTTCCCATGTCACAGCAAAATAAAACAGATGGTTTTTATAAAGTGGAAACATGTTTTTAATAGTAGTTCTGTACAAGAAGTATCTCTGTGAAAACAATAGTATAGATGGGAATTTTTTTCCTCTCCCTAACCAGAGGTAAAAAGGAAAGCCAAGCAACCCACATAAATCTATTGTCAAGCCTCATGGGAAACCCCATAGGTGAATTATGAGTCATAATAAGAATTATTTGTTGTACTACTGTATGCAATCAATCAGCAATTCAGACACAGAAGACTTTTACCCTCTGTCTCTATCAGATAAACTCCATAACCCTTTCAGAGGACTTTAAACTAGATGTAAATTGATGTGAAGCATGAGCAACTCCTAATGCAGCCATACTTCCTCTCCTTCAGGGGTTCTCAGCCTTCTTCCACTCAGAATATCAAAGCTCTCAAAAATAAAAATAGTATAAAAAAATATTATCTTCTCATGCTCCCAGTTGCACAGTCTGATGGTTCCTGTACAGGTGGAAAGAGAAGCTGAGAAGAAACTTGTGCCTATGAGAGGCATGATGTCCTTAATATAGAGAATGGCAAGATTTTTCAATGATGTTCTGCTAAGAAGGAGACAAGATACTGGTAAAATGTGTGTGCATTCATCTCTTCTGGCTTTCAAATGAAAGATGAAATGGAGGAAACATTCTAAAAGATGAAATGGAGGAAACATTCTAAAACATGAGTAGTGGAGCAAGAGTCACAATGAAGAAAATAAGGAATTATAATTCTGAATTTTCCCCACTACTCATTGCTTGTCCTAGAATCTCACAGATATTGAACGGTCTGACCATTCAGATATTATAGGTGAGCCAGAATGCCAAAAACTTGACACTCTTTATCTCCTCCACCAAGGAAAGCACATGAGACAACAGCATCTCTGCTACTACTTTTCAACCTATTTTTTTCCTCTATAAATCCCACCACAGTTTTTGTCATTATCTTCTAAAGCACAGAGGAAGATGTGGAAAGCTTTGAAAAAGTAGGTGGTTCAATGAAAGACAAAACTCATTATTTCTGGTTCTCTATGGATTTGAACTTTGAAATTATCTTAAAAAAAATGTTTGCCCTGTCCTAAACAGGGAAACTATCAAGACTGGTATCCATTCTCTGTTTTCTCAGTGAATGTAATAGTCCTGAGATATTTGCATTTGGGGTAAATGTGTGTGAAATTTGTCTAAGGCCTTGAACCACAGTCATGATATCTTCCACATATCCCTCAGGGAAGCTCAGCTGACCACAGCAGCAACCTCACAAAGAACTTTCCCCAGTTCATCCCCAAGGGCAATTTCATAGCCCACAAATTCCACAACCATCTGATCACATTTGCATTTTTCCAGCTTGGCAAACAGGTTATTATGGTGGAGGCATGTGAGGACAAGTTGAACATGCCAGCTGTGTTGTTTCTGGGTTCCCAAAATATATGTGGGTGTCAATCAGACATGCTGCTACATCCTCATCTAACATCTTCCTGTAAATAAAATGCTGAAATGTCACTAGGTCTTTAGAGAGGGAAGGAATAGGACAGGATTTACCTGTATTAGCTGCAGAAAGAGATCTGTAGATCTGTGCTCAGCACTCTGTCAGATGAGTTTATACTCCCTGAAAAGGCATGTTTGTTTAAGCATTTTAAATAGTTTATTAACAAGATGCAGAGGCTAATAGTTCCCGGCTGTGGTTAGACCAGGGCTCAGTCACCTACACAAAGCTGCAAGAGACAAGAGTTTTATTCTGTAAGTCACAGCCATCTACTTAAGACATCAATAGGTGGAAATTACTTGGAAATTCTTTCACTGAGGTAATTCTATACATACCCAGGTTCTGAGACAGACAACAAATATCTTCTAGAGCCAAAGCAAACATTGATTTAGGACAGAGGTTAACAGGCAGATCGTCTGTGTTTCCTTGTCAAAAACATCACAAATACTCTAATATTTCACAGGCAGCAAGTCTGTCATCAGCTTGTGCCTCTAGTGTGGGGCATCTGTGATCACAGCAAATTTTCAGCTTGTTGTGGCATGTTATGACGGGGTCTCACAGATAGGATGTTCACGCGAAATCCAAAAGCAATATTCTTAACTGAATCAGATTCTGTGGAAAGACCAGTGGGTCAGCCCAGAATCACTGGACATGATGGGACAATATCCAGAATGCAACAATTCAAACTGTAATGATTTATTATGACAGTGAATGATGAATCAAGAAACACAGATCTCGACTTTAATAGGCTCAAGACTGGAGACCCATTACTTGAATCTATCGTTACTTGAATTGAGTACAGAGTTGCACAGTTTAGGCAAGTGAAATCCAGAATTCAACTGAGATTCATAAAGTTCATGATTATGCTGTGGGTTGTCACCAACCAAGACTAGGTGTCTGGACAAAGTAAGGTTTTTAAAATGAAGAATTATCAACAAAGGGTACCTGGATTGAAAATCCACCTCTTCTCTCATAAATAAATTAGTTGCCATCAGTCAATCACAAACCTTGTGCAATATGACGCACTACTACAAGGCTTTACCATTTACCCAGTGGGTGGCACTCCATAAATCTGAATCATGGAAGCTGGGTGAGTTAGGGAGTCAATAAACCAGTCTAAAATTACAGTAAACCTCTTTCAGAGGGTTGACTGCAACTGTCAATAAAATTTTACTAGTCTGCAACACATATGAGAAGAAAGAAAGCAACTGATGAGTGAAGGGGATTTGTGAGCAAATTCACAATAATTACAGAACTTTATATCCACCTGCCTTCCCATTCCTAGATATTCTGAGCTCAGATTTTAGCTTTAATTTTAAAAAGCTAGAAAGAATTACCTTTCCTTCAGAATATTTGAAAATGAACAAAAATGAAGAAAAGTTGTAATAACAACCCGAGATAAACCAGTTCAGAAGTAGAGAAAAGTAAGAGTGAGATGAGGTACTGCTCCCACAGATGAACTTTCTGTTGGTTATAGATGACTGAGTCTTATTCTCGGTCCGCAAATACTCAGCCCCTGGCAAAGATTTTCCTTCAGCTGTTTTCTGCACCACCTTCTCCTCAATTACCTCTGTAAATATAGGTATAGGTGAAGGCCACTTGAGGCAGCAGCACATACTAAACAGAGGCTACCACTAGCATCCCTTGACAATGTGCAAGCCCTGATGTAAAAGAAGCCCAGAGCTCATATGCCCATTGTTCCCTCAGTGCAGCCCCCTTTTTAGACACACTGCACTTTTGTTTCCTCTGCCTTTGAACCATAGAAAAAAGCCATGCCTTTTCTCTCCACTTCTCCATGTCACCCCTCAGGACAGTTATACTTAATGGAGAGTGCTGAAGGTTCCTCTACCTATCAGAAGAACTTTTCCATGCTTCCAACTTCAGGCCAGGACGTACATCTGTTTATTTTCACTTTCTGAACAGCTTTGTGGCTCCACTTCAACTGACATTTTGCTTTTTCGTCTCCTACTGCACCATTGCCAATGTCTTCTCTGGTGAGAAAATAGGAAAAGGAAAGGAAAGGACCAATTCTTGAAGGCAGAGCTGCTCCTGAATGCAAAATCCTCACTCCAAACAGTGAGCGCAGGGCTATGCAGCTTGTTCTGAAACACAGAGGCTGACATTTCAATTAACTCATCACTTGAGTAATACCTAAATTAGTATACCACAGAGCCAAATGTACCCTCAACTCTGACACAAATAGTGGTCCCATTTCCCAACTAATGCAATCCCAAGTTTCTAATAAAAAAAATGTCAAGAAGAGGACAAAACAGAAGCTCAGTACCTGTGAATTTTATCTTTCAGTAGCAGCCAAAAATCATCCTAAAATGACACTTCATTTACCAAACTTAGTTGAATTCAGGGAAGATAAACTAGTGGTGGAATTGTTTATTTTTCCAACTCAAAACCTAATCTGTTCTGAAGCAATAATTTTTCAATGGCTTTGAATTCAGACCACCCCCCCTCCCCTTTTTTTTGTTTTTGTTTTTGTTTTTGTTTTTGTTTTTGTTTTTGTTTTTGTTTTTGTTTTGAGGTTTATCCCTACTGGGCTGTCCTGTAGTGCTGAATAACTCTGTAAACATGTTTTTAAATATTCTCTTCCTTACTCTTGGGAATAAAGGATCTTTTCTCTGACATTTTAAAGCATTAAAACAGCTTGAGGGCTAAAGAAAACATTTTTCATGTAATCTTTGAGAAGTTTAGTTGTCAAGGAGACCGAGACCTTAGCGACCAGGTATGGAGGACTATTCAGCACACTAACATGCTTGTGAAGGAAGGTGCAAGGATGTTAGTATACCTGGAGGCAAACATGCTTTGTGTTTCAAGAGCATCTTGTGTCTTGACATACCTTTTATTACACAACTAAGCAGCAACTTAGATTTCCTTCTCTTTGGATGGTATCACCTAATGTGTAAAAGCATGGTTAAATGACCTTACTTGTATGATATATCGCTACAATAGATCACTGGACTCAGGTATGCTCTGGAAATATCATTTACAGACTGATATTTTCCAAGGAAGAATGGATCCAAGAGAGCATTTGATATAATTGTGGAATAATGACAATCAACATGTAACATACTGGAGAAGTGCTCTTCTCACTCCAGGCAATAGGAACACTATCAAATGAGTCTCTTTTATATTAGTGCTGTTGCCATGAAAGGGCAATGTCACACAAAGCATAATCTGAGACACAGGGAGACAGATGCTTGTTGTTTTCAATTTGTATTAAAGTCAAATTTTGTTTGCAAATTTTAAATCTTTCCCTTGTCTGTTTCTTGACACTGGGAACTGGGGAAGAAATGGATAGTTTTTCACAGAAAACAATGTCATATTTCAATGAGATAAACTTTTAAGTCAAAAAATTTGTAAATATTGTAAAACTAAATACCATTCCGTTCGAGGCAATATGGATCAAAAGGACATTACTGAGATTCACAAAACCATTAAACTAGTAGATGAGGGTTAATATAGAGTTTTCATTCACCAAGACCTGCAGTATTAGAAACAGAAAGCACAGAGTGAAAATAGCAGGAAATGAGCCTGAGGTACCAGGACAGGCTGAAGAAGTGGTCCCACGAGAACCTAATGAGGTTTAACAAGGCCAAATGCAGGGTACTGCACTTGGTCCAGGGCAATCTCAGGTATTTATACAAACTGGGGGGAAGAACTCCTTGAGAGCAGCCCTGCGGAGAAGGACTTGGGGGTCCTGGTGGACGAGAAGCTGGACATCACCCAGCAGTGTGTGCGGGCAGCCCTGAAGGCCAACTATATTCTGGGCTGCATTAAAAGAGGAGTGGCTAGCAGGGAGAGGGAGGTGGTGGTCCCCCTCTACTCGGCTCTTGTGAGGCCCCATCTGAAGTACTGTGTCCAGGCCTGGGGGCCCCAGCACAAGAAACACGTGGAGCTCTTGGAACGAGTTCAGAGGAGGGCCACTAAGATGATCAGAGGGCTGGAGCACCTCTCCTATGAGGAAAGGTTGAGGGAACTGGGCTTATTTAGTTTGGAGAAGAGAAGGCTCCGGGGAGATCTCATTGTGGCCCTCCAATACTTGAAGGGAGCGTATAAACTGGAGGGGGAATGATTGTTTATGAGGGTGGATAGTGATAGGACAAGGGGGAATGATCTTAAACTGAGACAGGGGAAATGTAGGTTAGATATTAAGAGGAAGTTTTTCACACAGAGGGTGGTGATGCACTGGAACAGGTTGCCCAGGGAGGTTGTGGATGCCCCATCCCTGGAGGTATTCAAGGCCAGGCTGGATGTGGCTCTGGGCAGCCTGGTCTAGTGGTTGGTGACCCTGCACTCAGCAGGGGGGTTGAAACTCGATGATCTTTGAGGTCCTTTTCAACCCAGGCCATTCTATGATTCTATGATTCATTCTATGAAACAGGTGAAAAGAAATAAAGAAATATTTTCTTACAGTGTGGGTGATTAACTTCTTTAATTTGTTGGTACAGGAGGCAGATTTCAGCACTGATATGAACTTCATGGCTAACAGGTCCATCAGCAGACTTAACAGAGGACATTCCCCCTCCAATTCCTGATCACAGTCACTAGTAAAATCAACAGATTGCAGAGGGAGATCAGGCACACACACTTTTCTACACAACATCTACAGCCACTGCTGAAAATGGAGTCTTGGGCTAGATGAACCACTCTTCTGTCCTACAGGGCATTTCTATTTTCTTTCAGTTTTGAACATTATAGATTGTAAGTAACATTTGTCTACAATCCATCTTAGATAAAGGACTGTACAATGGTCCTTGCTTTATGCCAAAAATTGAGATATTTCTTGGACTTTCAGATATCCTAGTGCAACTCAACCACAAAGATGAGATATACATTGCAGATGAAGGACTGCCTGTGAACGTGCCCACTACACCTCATACTGCTCAGTAGGGGTAACTTAGCACTAGAGGATTCTAATATGTTGGATGCAGTCATGTTAAATGAGCTAGCTTGGCTATTTCTACACAAGTAGCTGTGATATATTACATCTCAGCATGGTTTACAAAGCTGGCCGTAGAAGCTTATTGTACACCTTGAATATTGCAGCAAGAGCTGAGTATATATTTGGTACAATTTAGTGAACCATTAAAGAGAACTACTTCACTGAACTGCAAAAAGGAAAGGTCTAAAGCTTTATTGCTTTTTTTTTCCCCAGTCTTTTTTCCTACACTTTTTTTGTAGCATCCTCTCTTAGGCCTGACATCAATATTTTCCAAAGTGTGTTAAAAGGAGTTGAAATGACCACAGCCATATTTGCTTAACAACTAGAAATTCAACTTACGAAGTACATAATCATGCTAAAGCATGTCTGTTTGTGTACTGACACTGATGGATGTCACCACAAGATAATGTGAAAACTCTTCACTATTTGCTATCCACAGAACTGCAAAGGACCACAAACTAGTGTTACTGTGGGGAAGGTTCTACAAAAAACATTGGCAAGTCTGAGAAGATATTTATATGTATATATATATTTTTAAGTCATGAATGTATACAGAACAGAGAGAATAAGAAAGCTTTGCGATAAATACATGGTACAAATATGGTAAATTATTAAACATCATAGTAACATGTTATTTGAAATATTCTGGACTTTTTTTTCCTTTCCTGCTTGTTTAGTGCCTTTTTACTAAGGCATGAAAATGTACTTTCCAATTTATTGGTCCACTTTATTGGAATGTAGTTTTAGAGGTACTTTATAAATTTAAAAATGTCAGAGAGCAGCAAGTAACTACTCTCTTAATAAAATGCCTAGTTAACAACAACTTGTTTGAATAAAATAATTCTTTCTTTCACATACAAAATGCCCTTGCAACAAGTATGCTTGTCACATCATATCCAGCAGCCATGGCCCAGAACAAAGATCAGGAAAATTTTGATGTAACAAAGAACAGAAACATCATCAATATAGGTGCACGTTGAATTAAAAAAAAAAAAAATCAGGTAGAGGAGAGAAAAATATGGCTACAAGTAAAATGAAGAGAGAACAGCTACTTCTATTGCAAGGAAAAGACCATTGCTAAAAAAACCTAAAAAGCTTTTTCAGAATTGGTTCCCTCCGAAGTTTATTGAGCAACCATAATTTGAATCCATAGTTATCTGCTGCTTACAGTTCCACTCTTCTCAAATTTCCTAGTTATTTAATATTTTTACACCAATGTCTACATCTCACCTTCCCAAGTGACACCTTTTAAAGCAAATTCTCAGCTACAGAACACTATTTTTCATCATCATCATCATCATTAGCTGTGCATTTTTGCCAGTGCTGAACAAGAGCCTGCATGCCACACTCATACACCAGCGGAGCTGACCCACTATTTCATAGCTGCTATGATGGTATCATTGCTAGGAAAATGTTGCCCACACAGTCCATGTTTCATCGGCCCAAACAGATAGAAGTCAGAAGACACCAAATCTGGACTATACAGTGGGTGTGGCAGGACAATCCAAGACTAGCGATGTGCTCCACGGTCTTTAAACTGGTATGGTGCCTGGCGTTACGATGTTGCAAGAGAAAGGTTGTCTTATCCTCTGACTGTGAAAGTTTGAGCCTTCAGTTTAGTCAACATCGTGATATAGAGGTCAGAGTTGATGGTTTGTTTGAGTACTAGGAAATCAAGAAGGATCATCCCTTTCTTAACCCAAATGACAGTGGCCACCACTTTACCCGCTGAGGGTTGCATCTTGAACTTTTTGTTCAATGGGGAATGCATATGTTGCCACTCCATGGACTACTGTTTTCACTCTGGCTCGTAATAGTGACACCACATCTCATCACCACTAATAATGCAATCAAGGTAATGATCACTTTCAGTTTTGTATTGACTCAATAGTTCCGGACAAACTTGTTTATGTTGTTCTTTCTGTTCCTGTGTGCGCATTTGTGAGGAGTCAGCCGGCACAAACATTCCTATATTTCAATGTCACTACCATTGTTTCCAACGCATAGAAGCAGATACTCAGCTCTGTACACAGTTACCAGGTCATAATCCACCAATTTACATGGATGAGCTGATGGAAATATTCTTCATTTCTTGGTGTGACAGCTGTGCATATCTATTCAGAATGTGGCTTGTCTTTCACATCCCCATTGCCGCTGCTGAAATGTACCACTCACCACCCCACTGTCCTCACATCCACTGTTGGTCTCCAGAAGTGTTCAACAAGCACTGGTGAATGTCAGTGGGTTCTATTTTTTCCACATGGAGGAGTTCGGTGACCCACCTTTTCTTCATAGGCACTCCCATATCAGATGCCTTTTTGTCAGACTGCCCCTCTGCCCCATCTGTTGCACAGGAACAAAATGTTACAGAATATTGGTAGGAAGGCCCAACCTCTATTGCCATACCACCATCTGTCTCCGATGCCTTGGGCCAACATAATAATATAGAAGGCATTACTTTTGGAGCAGCCCTTGTAATGGATTTAGTTGCATTCTATCTACGAATCATATTTTGAAAAACATTTATTTTGGTTATATTTGATTTAAATTTCCTTTTACCTTAAGTATTTTCAACAACTTCCTTTCATTAATGTATTTATGGTATCAGCTGAAGCAAGCCAAGTTAGGTTAATTGCTTTGGGGTACATTTATTTGCCCCTATGTTTATATAAAAATGACAGCTTTTTGGAAGGAAGAAGTGGCTGAATCTTGATTTTTATTGAAATGGGTTTTGACTGTTTCTTGCTAATTTGATTTGCATATTGACGATGAGAGGGAAAAGGCAGGAACAAGCAGGTTAAATGATGGTGGTGAACTATCCTTTATGACAATGGCATTGCAGCTTTGTACAGTAAGGCAGAGGCTGATCAAGCCGAGCCCAAAAGCACTGCAGTCCATCACAGGGTTTCTAAAAGGAAATGTAATTTGTACCTTGCAAATTCACATTTCTTGTGTCAATGTATGCCTTAAGTGCATTTTATTTGAAAAATGAACGCACAAATTTCAACAATTTCCATAAAAAAATAAACAACCACACAAGCTATGCTTATGAGTAATAGACTCTTTCATGTAATGTCCCTTCTCTTTCCTTTGCTGTCCAGTAAGCAGTCTAGCAGAAATCAGTTTGATTAATACCTTCATTTTGAGTTGAAATACCCACGCTTTGCTAAAAAAAAAAAAAAAAGAAAAAAAGAAAAAAAAGGGGATGACATTTACTAATTCAGCAGCACACTATTATATAACGGTACACTGAGGAAAGTGTTGCTTATAAAGTTAAAGTTCTAGATTAATGAACAGATCTGGAACAGTCACTTACAGAGTTAGCATGACTTTCCACAGAAATAAGAACTGCAGGACTGTGCACACGAATAAATGTGAAAAAGGATGGGGCAAGTGTAGATTTTTATAATAAAGAATAGGCTTCTACTTGACATTTCCATTCGCCTTACAAGGATAAAAAATGATATTTCAATCACATCTCTGTTTAATTTTCTTCTCCATTTGGAGGACAAAAAGTGATACTGTTATTTTTATTCTTACTAATTATTAATTACTAATTATCTTTTTTTTTCCCAGTCTCAAATCAATTGAAGCATCATAGCAGTTTTCAAATTAATTATTAGAATTTTCCCTTGACTCATTTCAGACACTTTTATTAGAAAAGTGATTGATATATTAACACCATTAATTACTTATTTGACCCATTAATTCTGTGTATCTGCACAGACCTAATTGAAACAGCCTACACTGAATCTAATATCTCATTTTACCAATCGAAAATTAATTTTTGGATACTCCTGACTGCTGAGTTTGTGTGATGGTGAAAAATTCTGTTCCCACCTCACACATCTGTTTAATATTCCCACTCCTCTTTCTCGGTCCTAAAAAGACCTCCAGACTCTGCCCCTGAAAGATTCCTATGAGCTTCGTTTCCTTCTCTCAATAAACAAGACTATCTCAATAGGCCTCCATAAACGACAGTTCCCGTTCATTTGACATAATTTGCCTTTCCACCATCCAGCTAAATTTCTTCAATAGACTCTTAATTATTCTAAACCCATTATCTAATGCTATTATAAATGTTTAAATAATATTTGATATAATCCTGGTCCCACTGAAGTTAATGGGAATATTGCTGTTGCCTTAATTAAGATCAAGATAAAATTTATATTGTTTAATTTGTCACATATTACTGTTGGGTAAAAACAACCTAGTTAGTATTCAGAGGTACTAAACAGACCCATCTCCCAGGCTGGAGCTGGCAGGGCCTCAGCGCTTCTCAGGAGAAGGCCATGAGCCTGTGGTGCACTATAGGTGGGTAGAGAAGGAAACAGTCACAGGGCTGTGCACTGTGCTGTGCTGCAGCACGCCCAGCATCCTTCCAGTTCTCTGAGATGCTCAGAGCCTTTAAATGGAGCGCTGGAGTCAGGATGCATCAAAAGAACAGGAATAAAAGAAGAAAAAAAGAGAAGTGAGAAAATGGAGAAAAATCTTCCTGACTCTGACGAAAGGCCAGATACATTTTTTCCAAATTATTTGAATAAAAATCTTGACAATTTTAAATGAATTATTGTTTTTTAAGTCTGGCAAAAAGCACTGTGTACATAGATCAGACCTAGCTCAAAAAGAAATGCAACTTTTAAAGCAGAAATTAAAAACTGTTAAAATGATTTTTTTTTTTTTGCTGCTGCTGCCCATTTAGGTCTCATTAAAATTTAGAAAACTGCAAGCTTTTTCAGACTACCAGCAAAAGCCACATTTATTCTTAAACTTTAAGCCAATCGTTTAAAAAAGAAAAGAGAAAAAGAGAGAGTTAAATCTATAATTAAGATTTAGTAAATTTTTAAATATCTTTCATACTGGTCTAATACCACATTATGTTCTGCACTGTGATGCTGATTCCAGAAGACAAAATTAAGCAGCAGATTAATTTGTGGCACCTTTGTTATGTTCATAGGCAATTACTTCTAGACTTCTGTGAAGTTCCTTCACCAGAGTGTCATGCTTGCTGGAGCGACAAGTCCCATGGAGACATCCAAAACTCCTGCTGAGTTCTTAGTTCTGATTCCCCTACCTGAGAAGAGTTCCCTTGGCTGTTTCCCCATTTATTCACAGCTGTATTTGTTCACAGCACTATAATCAATTAAGGCTGTCTGGGGGATGATTCACCTCCTGTTTTGGGAGAGAAATATAAAAGCAACACGTAACATGCTGCTACTGTCTCAAAAGATGGAGGGGGCAGAATGGGTTGTTGCTGACTTCTGGAGAGAGGAACCACACCTGTAAAGGCTCCAAGCACTGGAAACTTATTCGCATCTCTTCTCACTTTCACCCTGTCACCTGCTCGCTGCTTGCAACCTGTTTCCCACCATGTCTCAGGATCCAAGGGGAGAAGGCATTGAGATACTGAACACAAGGTTCCCTATCACTTGAAGTATGTCTGGATATGATGAGCACAGCATCACCATCTGAGAAGCAGGAAAAAGGTCATAGGTGATTCATATAAAAATATACATGCCAATAGAAATGACTGAATTCCCTGTTGTGCTCATTTGCTGGGATTTCAACATCTATCTAGAACTACCAGGTTGGAGCTCTGATAATGAGTTTCCTGCTACAGCTGGTAAACTTAGAAATACTTTGACACTTTGAACACTGATTTTTTTTATTAAGGCTCTGATCCATGCAGTCCTGCAGTTCCTCGTGCAGGTTCAAGATCTATTGGTTGAAATGAAGAGCTCATTGCATGTGATAAATCAACACCCTATTTGATATCTGCACGCCTTGCCCTGCTCCCTTTTTCTAGATGGCTTGAAGTATCTCACCAGTGAACAGTATCTCTGCAGTGAATTCAGGAGTAAGCATGTTTTGTCACAGAGCTGAGACATAGGATATCCTGAAGAGGAAGGTACTAAAAGGCTCTTTTTCATCTGCAAGCCTTTCCTACATCACAGAGGAAGATGCTTGGATGCTCTCTAAGAGCTCCAAAATGATACCGCTGGTTTTTATTTCCCCTTGTTCAGGCCAAAGGTGAAATGTCTTCAAGCTGGTTCCTAGAAATGGTCAATAAACTTCAAGACTAATGATAGAATCCTGAATTATTGGTAGGATCTTCTAATTTAACTTTCTGTATGACCCCAGATGTAGAAGCTCATTCCATACTTTATGGTTTACGTTTGAGCTCCCACTTGTGTTTTAAATGGGAGGGTTCTTAAATACAGCATTGCTGTGTGCCTTTCTTTTCCACAGTAACATATACCCAGTAATTAAAATTTTCCACTCAAATCAACCTACCTATTACAATCTTTATGTTAATCCTGAACATAAGTGTAACAAATAAATCAATGCGGAGTTTGTGGCCTCTTGCAAGACAAATGGTGTCTGCTTCCTTTGACGGTAACTAATGACAATACTACGTTTTCATCATCTTCCTAATCTTGCAGTTATATAACTCTCTTCTAGCCTGGTATTTATTTGTGCTGGAAGAGAATAGCAAATACATACTACAAAGTGCCTACTACAAAGCAGTACTTGTATATAAAAGCACTTTCAGGCATTTGTAATATTTACTGTAGGTCATCAAATATATCCCCTGCTGTGAAAGAGCGTCTTTGTTGTTCTTCAGCTCTTCTTCTAGTTGTTTCATCTTCCACAAAGAGAAATACCCTTATCTGCTCTTACCCACTCTAACACAAACTGTAATCTTCAGCTTTTATCTGTATTGTTCTTGGGGAAAAATACATCATTCCATATGAGCAGAGATAAATCCAAGTAAAATATGTTACAAATGCATTAATCTATAGCAGTGCAGCTCTTAAACATGTTTTGGGCAGGTTTCAAATCACTGCATTATTTGACAAAGCCATAAACAGTGTTGCAAAAATCTTGATATGAAATGAGATTTTAATTTATTTCTATTAAAAGAAGCACAGAAAAAGGTATGTTCTTAACATTGTCAATTTTCTGCTGTGACACTTTAAAGAAAACTCTCAGTAAGGCAAAACCTGACTGAAAGATAGCATTGCTTGGGCACCCCAACTGCAAATGAGCATAAAGCTCACATGCCTTGAAGCTACAAGAGATTATCCTTTATCCTTCATCTCTCTCTGCCCTTCGGAAATGCTAGGCTTCTGTATATAAAAACTGCGCATGCCCTGTCTGCTGGAAAGAATTTCCAAACACCTCCAAACAGTTTTCCTCTATGTTAATTTGCTTCTTGGTGGTCACTTGTTTTTTTAAAATGCCATAATGTTGCACTTCCATAGTCAATTTTATATGTAGGATCAAATTCTGCATTCAAAAATTCAGCTAAAGAAAAACAAGATTAAAAATGTACCTCTTCTGTGTGTATCCTTCACAATTGCCACTTCCTGACTTCAACTGAGAGCCACACCGATATCTCTGTACCATTAACTCAGGTTGCTTTAAATTCAATTGTTTGTCAGAGGGATGTGCTGGTCAAGAAAATAGATGCAACAATTCTCAGCACCAAGCAAGGCTGAAACTGGTGGGATCCTTTAGTCTTTGTTTTGCTGGCTTACCACCATCAGAACATAGATATGAGCATAGCTGCATAATGAATAATTAAATAATATTTTAAAATCTTGACCATGAGTTAATGGAAATGTGGATACAAAGCCAAAACAAGAGTATAGGAAGTTCTGCATCCAAAAGCTTCTATTGGGTACATGCAAGAAACGAGTAAATTTTAAATTTGGGAGTTTTATAGAGTTTCTAAAGACAGCTGAGCTATTTTCAGAACGATTCAAATTGTGGATTGTGAACATTTTTTGTAAATCTAGAAGTAAAGTCTTTAAGTATCTATGCTATAGGAGTACTTACTGTGTAGGCTTTTGAGCATAGGGGACTTGAAGGAAGAAGGGAGTGGAGGTTTCTTCATGACTCTGTAGAACTGAACTTGCCATTTGATATCTGCCTTTTACTTATTATTCTGAACTGTCAGAAACTTTTCAAAACTGTTTTTTTGTCTTTTTTATTTGACTTAAAAAAACATACCAGTTTACAAACAAAACAATAAGTTTGTACAGTGTTTGCATTATTAATAAAAGAAGCATCACCTCAGTGGCTGTTTGTCTAATCGGAACACATGTACTATAAATAATGGAAAGAAGGACATCTCCTGACCTCAAATAAATAAAGCTTACTTTCTGAGTGATGGAGTCTACAGAAAGACAGGAAGATACATGCAGAGTTTACTCTGAAGAGTTTACTGTGGATGAGTAATCAATACTAGGGAAAGGGGCAAATCTGAGAGGAGTTTCTTGTGTCATAGAAATCCATCACATCTTCCTTTCCTGGAAGGCACAAAAAGATGATGAAATGTGAGGGAAGGGAGCCAGACCTGCTGTTGAGAAAAGACAGTTCAGAGCAGATAGGACTTACGAATCTGTAAAAGTGGGTCTGAGAGAAGACAGCTAGACCAACTTCACAAGCGCAGTTTACCTACATGCTTGCAGGAAGTCTAACCCAGGATATATCAGACAACATTGAGCATTAATAACTACCCCAAGATTCTCCCAAACACACCTACACACAAAGGCTGACCTATAAACTACTCAAATAGATTGTTCAATCAGGTCTACCTTGTGTAATCTATGCAAAGACACTAGATAGTTTTCTGTATTACCCACAACCTGAACTGAACACAAGCAGGGTGAAAGATCACCACCCAAGGCAGTAGGCAGAAGACAACCACAGAAAGACAGCGACAGTAGTCCTCCTATCAACCCTGGCAGAGTTGACAGACCTGAATTCCAGCCTGGATATTTGAAGAAACACTTTTTCCAGTTATTACTGGAGTTATTACACTACATGTTATTGAAACCAGAAACAAGACAGAGTGACTAGGCTTAATCCTGCAAGATGCTGAGAAATTTGGTCTTAAATGAGATGTGATTTTCACTTTTTAGTGGCCCAGGAACAGGAGCCTCTTTGTCTAAACACCACATCTGAGCCAGTTCAAATGATAAAAGGCAAATTTTGACAGCAAGACTTCCTTAACTAAAGAAAAGAGTATATTATCAAATAAAGCCAGATTTTAATTGCAATTTCACAAACATCTACTCATATAAAAAGAGTATTGCATAGCAAAAATAATAGTGCTGCCATTATGATATTAATCTTTTTTTTTTTTTTTTTTGAGAAAGAGAGAGAGAGAAACATTTGGTGTCAGATTAGTTATTTTAGTATCACAGTACTGATAACCCATTCAAGTCATGTTCTTATTTTCATGGTTATGGAATAACATCCGCTTTGTTAGAAAAGTGAAACATTAAATTCTCTCAGTACTTTCTTTTTCTTTTTAAGCATACAATGGACTAAATTGTGCACTTGGTTACACCCATATAACTTCAGAATTGTATGAATGAAACTAACTGCAAAATAGGACTTACTTTGTGTGCCTATTTCTGCATGTGTTTAATTGAGCTAACCAAGCAAGACAAGGTTTTGTGTACAAAGAATTTTTTAATTGTAAAAACACATTTTTTTCCCATCTCTGCCTCAGTCCTTTAAAAAAAAAAAAAAGATGAAGACAGCAGGAACAATGCTAATTACATTTTATAAGCAGTTTAAGAATGGGCAGGAGGATGGGGAGGCATGGAAAACAGGCCCCTGCAGAAAATGTGTGAGGGTGAAAATAAAGTTCTCCTGAGATGGATAGAACTTTCTGTTTCACAGGCTTCCAAATGAATGGTTCAGATGTTGTGAACACAATGGATAGTAATGATGATTACTTTTGCCAATGCCTATGGTGATGTTATAAGCTAATTATATTAGTCATTTACGCAAAGGCAAGATGTCTTTGATAGCTACTATTTGGAGCAACCATTCAGCATGTTGAGTCACTGTTAAGTCACTCTTAGAGACAGACTCTGATTCTACTTACACCCAAATGAATCCTCAGCAACTTCATTGAACATGGCAGCTTCAATCTGTATTTAAATCTCTGTCCAAAATTCTAGTTCTGGTTATTTTCTTTTCCTATATGCATTCATTATTATTTTTCACCGATCAGTTTGAGTTAAATCACCTAACTCACACTTCATGGGGTTACAGTAATGCATAGTCTGTATCTGAAGACACCTGATGTCCTTAAAAGTTATTGATCTCTGTTCAACTTTATCACTTTTGACACATTTACTACTCTGACACTTTGGAGCCATGAATTTCTCAATAAATGACAGAGAATCCAGATACATTACTCAGTGGGACGTATAGGCACCAAAATGCCATTTACACCATTTGAAAAAAAAATCTCCTTTAATTTCTATTACTAAGCCTAAGATTTTTGTGAAAACCTAACAGGATTCTTTTTATTAACAAACTGGGTCTGTAAATGTTCCTGTAAAGGACATCAAGTATGTAATTAGGGGAAGACAGATCTGGCAGCCAGCAACTTATTTTTCCAAGTTACATTCTATTCTGCAGATCCAGGGCTGCTTTTTTTGAGTAAGACTGTAAGAACACACAAACCTCCTGACTTTGGATCCACCTACCCCACGTCAGGCAAGATGGAGAGCAGCCAACCAGCTGTTTTTATTTGGCTCCTTGCACAGATGCTTACCAAGGGCTCTGCCAGCAGAGTGGAAACACGCAGAACTCTAATCTGCCACAGCATCCCATAAGTAAGTTGCATGTTCCACCATCCTAACACAGCACTGTTATCCTCAGTGCAGTCTTTCTGTAGGGAAGTGGCGAGCAGCCAGTGCAGGAGATATCTGTTATTTTTACATTAGCAGGTAACTCCCCAATGGAAAAGTCAGTTCTTGTGGTAGTTGGGCATAAAAGGGCTCTCACTTAAATGGGATCCTTTCTTCTAGGTCCATAAGTTCACAGGTTCACAGGTCCAAAGGTGTCATAAACATCTTCTAAATACAGCATAAATCATGGCTGCAATGGTAGTAGAGTGAGATTCCTGAAACCTGCCAGTTTACTGTATCTCAAAAGTCCATAAGTTAAATTGTAATTTTTATGCCTGTTTGAAGAGCCACACATACCACACATTACTCTGATTTTGACTGATTGCCCTTTTTCCTAAGGCTCAATGCCCAGCAAGGAGCTCAGGATTATCCATCTTCAGTATCTTAACAGCCTTGAAGTAAAGCCTAATTTCTGCCCTTCAGGTCTTTGCATGCTTATGAATTTAATTTCTACATGTTTTCAGTTGCAAAGAAAATAAAATTGCACCCTTGATGATTTTTCTTTGTTTTCAGAGCTTATCGCAACTCCTTTGCCATCTTTATTCATCCTGACCCAAAACTTTCAAACTCTGCATGTATGACAATTTCGGTGACTAGCATCTTAGCAATTTCTTATTAACAGCTACCAAAAATTTAAGTATAGTACTGTAGGGAAGATCAGAGCTGTCATCATTGTTAACTGAAAGTAGAAAGCCTGTGAGATTTTCAGAGAGTTGTGTCAGGACTTCACCAGACTCACATCACTTGAGACATTTATTGTCGTGCATCAGAAAGGTCTCAGTAAGAAGAAACAATAATTCACATTGCAAAGATGCAAGAAATAAAATTCAGAAATCATCCTTGCTATGTATTCTCTTCCGAGAGTCAGCAATTTTTACAAGTTATCTTTACTGTATATTTCAAGCACAAAATTGGAGGGCAGCACTGTTATGGATGAAATTTATACTAATTCCTATATCACTTAATTCCTTGAAACCTGCAAGACAAATCAGCAAGAGAATGCTTGCATGTATATATAATACACACTCTATTAATTTAATTTCTATAACACAATTTATTTCCCACATTACAATTGCCAAGATCACTGACCACACAATGCTGTTTGCCTCATTTATCACTGCCCATTTTCCAGCACTCAGACTGGCCCAGGTTCTGCTGTTACTTTTTTTTCCTCAAGGGGTCAGTTCATTGTTTGATTCCTTTGAACTTCGGCTGATTCCAGGTGTTTAGAGGGGGATGAATAGTGTCAATGGTATAACACACATGTCATGAAGAAATGACTTTTTAAAGGTCAGTTCCAGGAGCCCAGGTTTGAAATGCTGAGTGAATACGGATTATAGGAGAGGACTTGATTCTTGACCTATGGGCTTTCTGTGGTTGCTAATTTTGAAAGACACTTTAAAGTCTCTCCTGGAGGACCTTTCTTATTTGTAGTATCTTTTATCTAAAAAAAGCATTTGATGTCACTTTTGCTTCAGAGAAGTCATTTTTTGAGTTTGAAAGTGAGAAGAAGATTCTTCTGTTGGATTTCTTTGTTGCGGAGTCTTTGTGAGATCCTTATCTTTCAAACACCAACTGCTAATATTTATAAAGCTTGTCTCTTAGACAAGAGTGATAGGTGTTTCTTGGGTAGCTATTATGATGTGAAATTCTACCTGACACTTGCCCAGATAACACAAGTGCCCAGCTGTGTAGCTGCAGTTTGAAATCCATCAACATTCAAAATTCAAAACGTCAATAAAATGACATGCAGAGAAGTTCTCTCCACTAGCGAATAGTACTACAAGGACTGAATTAGAATAGGCACTTTTATCTTCTAGCTATATAAATAATCAAGCACTGGATCAATCTTTTCAAATTTTGTTGAGACTTTGGTTAGTTGCAAAAACTAACCAAAACTATGTAGCAAGTGTAAAATATCTCTTACAGTACTTTAGTATTTCTGTTGTTTGCTTGTTTGTTTGTTTTGTCAAGTCTGTAATGTAAAAATGGAAAGGTGAAAGTAAAATGCAGAACAAGGAATAAAACCATACAAAATATTCCATTTTCATCCTCTCAGTTTGACAGTAGCCAAAGCAAAATGCTAACTGACAAAATGAGACATCACTAAAATAATCTGTATGAACCACTTCCTAATACAAATTATTCTTAGTTTATTATCTTATTGAGGCTTTCTATTCTTAAGATAAATTATTCTGAAAGTAAAACGTAGAAAAACTCATGAGGAACGCATGTTGATTTGGGATTTGATGGAGAACTACAAGGTAATATTTTGTCTCTTTTCAAGCGGAGTTCAGGATTAAATTATTTTTCCTTCCCTTCTCCCAAATAATTTCTGAACACATAGTCCTATTTCAGTCTAACTGGTAATGTTGAAGATAGATATGTTTCTCTATAACTAATGAGACTTAAAAGGGAAAGGAGAACAGAAACAAGGTTACTGTCTCTACTAACAGTAAGTGCCATTCAACTTACTTCTCCTCCTCTTAGCTGGCCAGGTAGCATGCACCTTGCCCTGGGGCTCTCCTGCACCTAAGGGATGATGTCACATGGGAAGGGAGAGAGATTAATTAAATTCGGGGATTAAGAAACAAAAGCATTAGATCTCATTAGCTCTGCTGCTCTTGGAACAACAACCCCTCCTCCCCTCTGCCACCACTATCCCAGTCTGGTTTTCTTTCAGTATATAATGATATCAATCCTTTATAGTTCTCAGAGCTATCTGACAAGTCCTAAATTCTCTAATATTGAGGACCGGTTTGCGATTTTTTTCACTCTTGTTCTGATAAAGGGTTGCTCACTTAAGTAGTCTCATTAACCCCACTATTCATGTTAGCCACCTGCTGTTTGCTTGAGTAAAGAATGCATAACAGTGAGCAAGAGCTTTGGGAAAAGTAAAATTTCTACTTATACAGTTCACATGCCCAGTGCTGCATATATTGTTAACAATGGCACCGCAAACACCTCCCATAAAAGAACATTTGGGACCAGATCTGTAGCTTTTTTAACTCAATAGTAGTCTGATTTCAACAGAATTTTGGATCAGGGCCATAAAAAGCAAACTTACAGAATCCAGCCTTTTACAAAACAAACGATTGCTAGTAGGTGTATCACCAACCTTCAGTATTTTAACACCACACCCTGACATAAGTGATTATTCATTATTCTGTGGGAAAAAGACCTTTATATGTAAATCCTGGGAATACAGCAGATTAAAATCAGGTAGTGTACTTAAACACATTTGTAATAATTAATAAAAAATTACAAACAGGTGAGAGAGGATAACTGCCTCTGAAACATTTATTCTACTAGTAATTTTATTACCATTGAATTCTTGCCAGCCAGGAAACACCTAGAGGCTCATGTTTCACACCCAGTATTGCAGAGGTGAAAAGGTAGAACATTCTGCCTTAACAAGTATGCAAAGAGCAACTTCAAGCGGAAACAAGTTTAGCACCCATCTCTTACTGGCTCAACCACAGAGAAACTCTCCATAATAGCTCAGAGCTTCTATGTGGTTCTGCCTTGGGTCTTGGCTGTGGGAAGGCATGCGCTTGCGCACACACACGTATGCACACACACAAGCACACATCCTAAATTCACTTCCCTTATGAAGAGTTCCACTGGCTCATTGCATTTGCTGTCTTACTATACACTAGAAAAAAAAAAAAAGACAGAAAATGGGAAAAGAAAGAAAAAAAAAAGCATATTACAAGTTTATATATAAAAACTGCTAGCTAAATTGCCACATTACAGTTGTGTAGGGCACAAACTATACCTTCACTAAAACAGCAACAAAATGCTGTACTGGAAATGGAATAATTATTCCTCTTTTAAGGAATAAATCCTTCTGTTATAATGTACTGTACAACCCAGAGGCATAGCGATCTCTCCAGATGACAGTAATTCTCACTATCCTTATCAAAAATGACAGTTGTTCCTTTGAAGCAGATTGCCATGGTAAGGCACCAGCTGAAATGCCAGTTTTATTCTGTCACGATAGGAAACTATCCCAACTCTGCGTGCACTTAACATCTTCCTTCTGTGAAAGCAAATAGAGGGAATTTTTTTTCATTTTCTCCTTCAAACTTGTACTTTTCCTTATGTGTGTAGTTGCCTAGAAAAGTAAGATATGCAGGGTAAAGCAGACAAGGTTGATTCAAACAAAGGGAGAACTGAAATATTCCCTCACTTTCAGCCAGATTCCCTGTTTACCCATAATTACAGGGTCTTAAACATGCCTTTATTTACTATGCAGGGTCTAGGAGTCCCAAATACACACATTATGTATGTGTTCATTAATGGTAATATATGTATGTCTTCAGTATGTGTTCTACAGTAGTGACAGAATAAAAAACTGTACCAATAAATTCAGTAAAAGACACTCAAAATATTCCTACAGAGTGTCTGACGTCACCTCTGCCATGAGGAAGATTTCAGTTTTGGTTTTTCCTTCATAAATGCGAGGCCAAAGTGTTGGTATTACTGCAGATAAAAATATTGGCACCAGTATTGACATTACTGCACCTAGTACCACATAATCCTCCTGCCCAGTACTGGCACAGATGCAAGCAGATACACCTTGAAAGGAGCTGCTTACAGACAGAAGTCTAGCTGATTTGGCCCAGGAAGAACAAGGTTTAAAATAAGCACAAACAAAATGGCATTTTGAATGCCATTCTGCATCTTCTAGCTGCACAAACTACTCTTGTATTCTTTCCCTGGGCAAAATGAAGAAGTGGAAAATGAACACACTTTTGAGTATGATATATTCTCATAATGATCACAGACAATGTGTAGAAACTCAACACAGTTAACAGAAAGAAGAGCCTTCTATTAAGTCTATGGTAGTATGGAAATAAAAAGTTGTTTTGTGTGTTCAAAACCCTTTTAATGCAGAAACAGAAGCT
The DNA here is from genome assembly GCF_002078875.1 of Numida meleagris. Taxonomy (NCBI): domain Eukaryota; kingdom Metazoa; phylum Chordata; class Aves; order Galliformes; family Numididae; genus Numida; species Numida meleagris. The sequence goes on along the minus strand of NC_034410.1, from coordinate 35,230,491 downwards.
TTAAGTTTCACATTACACTTGCACAATTGTTCAGGATGAAAATAGAAGCAATATCACTTCTCTGAAGTGACCAATAACAGTCCAACAATCCAACAGTCCAACAAGGCTCACAATCATTCTTCAGAAAGGTTTAATGAATCACACACAATTTTTAATTAAAAATATTTAATTAATCCATTCACAAATAATTTGTAGAATAAAGGAAAGACCAACTAGTAATAAGAATCCATAAGCAATACACATGGGTGGGAGAAAAAGATTTCCTCTAGCTGCGTGTGTATAATATTCACTATGTCACTCAGCTCTAATTTGCACCTGGAAGAAAGGAGGAGTCATATCCCTCATCATCTTGCACCTGATAAAATTATTTTCATCCGTGCAAAGTGACCACAGGATTCTCCACCAGAATTCTGCTTTTCCAATTTAAGCATTTTACATCTACCACACACTGGTCTAACTGTCCAGACATATTATCACCCCAGGCATATTGTCAGCCTGCATATGGAGCTAGCCATGATTAGCTAAAAGATATAGTTGAAATTATTTTTATAAATAGGAAATAAATAGCAGGGGGCTAGGGGTAGAATAGTGGCTTATGATAATAAAGATGGTTTAGTATTATATATATATAGGGAGAGTTCATACTTTGTTATAATTTGTTAGCACTCTGGACACATCATTTTTCATCATGTACTTTGAATGAGAGAAAGATACACTTTATAAGAATCCTCCATGCTTATATTATAGCATCATTCTCTCTTAATAGCCTTCTGGCTATCCACATGCTTCATAGTAGAAATTATCTGCCAAAATCACTTAATGTTGAAGATATCATGGGACTGCAGGAAAAAGTCCACATTATAGTTTGTCTTCATTTCTTCTTCAATTTCTTTATTTTTCCATCAGTCACCATAGTTGATTCTTTAATAGTGCCCTTGAGAATCCCCACCAAGAAAGCAGAAAGTCCACAGACTCTCTCTCAGTCAGATGTTTCAAGCATACTCTGAGGATCTTGTAAATCCTCTTTAATACAGAATGGATCATTCAGGTCTCAAAATGTTTAATATAATCTCTCCACCAGTCAGCCTAAGGGACCACAATCCTCAGGGCTGTAGCCCTTCCCCTAATTTTCTGAGGTTTTGAAAATGTCAAGGCTAATCTTAGATTCACATAGGGTGTTTTTGAATAAGTTGCTTGACCTTTGTGTTTCACAGATGTTCTGCCTGATGCAAACCAATTATGTGGAAAGTGTGACACCAATTTTTCTTTGGTGTATTCATGGTCTTTCCTGCTACTGTCATCCAGGAGCAGCTTTTAAAACTTGTGAAAATCTGTAGCTATTGCTGATCCAACCTTAGGCTGTTCTGCAGCTACAGATTATTGACTTTCATGGAGTTTTGCAAAGGTGAGGAAATATTACTGCCATTTTTAATGGAAAACCTCGTACACTGGGCAATGCTGCACATTCAAAGTCATCCAGCAGATGAAAGTCAAAGCTGGAAACAGAGACTTCGCTTTCTGAGGCCACACTCAAGGTACTAACCTTATTAACATGTGTCAGTGTTGTTCAGTAGATTAACCAGTTATTCAACTACTTTTGCAATTTTCCATTTTAATACTGCCTGACATGTAGTCCACCAATCCTGGTTAAACCACTGAGAGAGGATACGTTCTGAACAAGCTAATGTCAAGTTTCTCGTTATCTCATTGGCCCAAGATCCCAAACTGGTTCTCTATTTGCTTATTCTGGCTGAGTACATCATTCACGGCTATGAAGTAAACAAAGACATTTTTCAAGGATTTCAAAATATTAAGGTTTGAGCAGAATCTTTCAACAGTTTGCAATGTCACTTCAATATTCTTCCGTGACACCAACAGTATCTGTTTCATTCTGGCAGCAGATACTTGTGCACACAGAGCATGTGTGACTCAACAAAGCATTTCCCTAGATTTTGGTGCAATCAGCCTTTGTTGGAGATGGAGCCTTTATTTTGCATACTGCCATTTTACTGATTCATAAGAAGAAAGTCTACAACAAATTATAAATTCCATGAAGGGTCACTTTCATGATTTTTTCCTTTTCTCATGATGCATTACAATGGGCAGAAGGCAAAGGAAAAAAACAATCCATCATTTCGCCCAGCATTCATTCTAGAAACACTATTTAAATGTGGTGGAATACTCTAAAGAATCCATAAGAACAGTTTTTCTACTCAAAGATATAAGAACTCTATTCATTTTTACTGAAATTCTACTAGCATTTATTGAAATTTTCATCAACTTTTCTCATAATTACCTGTATTCTACTGTCATGATTGAGCTTGACAACTATGAGTGTCTTTCAGTCAACAGCGTTTCTAATGTGGCCATTAATGGTAGTAATATTTCTAGATATTAGATAAGGTTTAAATCTTTCCCTACACATCTTGGTTAGACATTATGGAACTGATTGACTACAGGAAGTCTTGCAGCTATTTTGCCTTAATAAACATCTTTGAACACATTATTTTCAATGAGTATATTGATTTTCTGTTCTTAACATTTTCAGTGGAGTTATTCGAGAAATGGCAGGTAGCCCCTCAAAGTCTCAAATTTAGTTTATCCCTTTTATTAGAAAGGTTTTAAACTCAAATACAGTAATGAACACCTATGTGCAAATCACAGATTGTAAAGAGGGGAATATTTTCAGCAGGAGTAGAATTTGCAGGTGTTCCTCATTCTATTGTGTTACAGCCAAAGTTACTAAGCCAACACTCTGCAAAGGTGCAACACATAGTGTGTGTGTCATGGAGAGCTGTGAATGGTGCCATATGATATGGCACCATTACAGAAACACCTGTGTTAAAAATAACTTCAAGCTTATTCACTCTGAGGTATTCCTTAACCTTTAAAATGTTTCCTTTCTTGCTTTGATGCTTTAATATTTGCATTATGTTCCAGAACACGACTGTGACAGTAAAAGCATAATATTTTTTTTTCTGATAAAGAATAAGATGTCTATATAGCAAGAAACAGTTACATCTATGAGGGTTGTTCTGAAAGCAGTGCTTCCTATTTTATTATGTTGGCCCATGACATCAGAGGACCCTCTGATAAATAAGAAGGGAGAACTGGCTTCAACAGATATGGAGAAGGCTGAAGTACTCAATGAGATCTTTGCCTCAGTCTTCACTGCCAGTAAGGTTTCTCACGCCTCTCTCATGTCCCTGAAAGGAGGGAGCTAGGGGAGAGAAATCCTTCCCACATTAAGAGTGGAGCAAGTCTGGGACAACTTCATGAGGTTGAATGTGTTCAAGTTTATGGGGCAACAACATGTATCCCAGGGTTCTGAAGAAAGTGCCTGATGTGGTTGCCAAACTGCTCTCCATCATATTTGTAAAATCATGGCTGTCAGGCAAAGTCCCTGATGACTGGAAAAAAAGGGAAATATCACTTCCATTTTTAAGAAAAGGCGAAAGGAAGACCTGAGGAACTACAGGCTGGTGAGCTTCATCTGTTCCTGGAACATCTGTTCCTGGGAAGACTACGGAGCAGATCCCCCTGGAAGCTATGTTAAGGCACATGTGAGACATGGAGGTGATCCAAGACAGCCAGTACAGCTTCACCAAGGGGAGATCATACTTGATCAGTCTGGTGGCCTTCTATGATGGAGTGACAGCATCAGTGGACCAAGGGCAAACAGTGTCATCTACCTGGATTTGCTCAAGGCCTTTGACATGGTCCCACACCACATCTCTAAATTGGAGAAATATAGATTTGAAGGCTGGACTATTAAGTGGATAGATAGTTGGTTGGATGGTTGCAGGCAGTGTTATGGTCAGTGGCTCTAAATCCAGGCAGAGGTCGGTCACAAGCGGTTTCCCCAGTGGTTTGTCCTAGGACTGGTGTTCTTCAACATATTTATCAATGACATAATGCGACCAAGTGTACTCTCATCAAATTTGCTGATGACACCAAGCTGAGTGGTGCAGCTGGCACAGTAGAAAGAAAGGATGCTGTCCAAAGGGACCTGAAAAAGTTTGAAAAGTGGGCTCACAAGAACGTAATGAGGTTCTTGGGTTGGGGCAATCCCAGATATGTGTACAGACTGGGAGAACAAATTGAGAGCATCTGTGCAGAGAAGGATTTGGGGGTTCTGGTGGATGAAAAGCTTGACGTGAGACAGCAGTGTGTGCTTTCGGCCTAGAAGGCCAACTGTATCCTCAGCTAAATCAAAAGAGGGGTGGTCACCAGGAAGAAGGAGGGGACTGTCCCTACTCTGCCCTTATAAGTCCCCATCAGAAGTATTGTGTTCAGGTCTGGGTTCCACACCTGAAGAAAGATGTAGAGTTGTTGGAGTGCATCCAGAGGAGGGCAACAGGGCTGGAGCACCTCTCCTATGAAGATAAGCTGAGGGAGTTTGGTTTGTTTAGCTCGGAGAATAGGAGGCTCCAAGGACACCTTATTATGGCCTTCAAGTACCCAAAGAGAGCTTATATGTAGGAGGGGGACCAACTTTTTACAAAGTTTGATAGTGATAGGACAAGGGGTAATGGCTTTAAACTAAAAGAGGGAGGGGAAATTTAGGTCAGATGTTAGGAAGAAGTTACTTATCTAGAGAGTGATGAGGCAGTGGAACATGTTGCAGAGAGAAGCTGTGAATGTCCCATGCTTGGAGGCAATCAAAGCCAGGTTGGATGGGGCCCCGGGCAGCCTGATCTGGTGGGTGACGACCCCATCTGCAGCAGGAGAGTTGAAGTTTGCTGATCTTTAATGTCCCTTCCAACCTAAGCCAACCTCTGAATCTATGATTTCTTGTTGGTGATATGGCAGTAGCGGTTGAATCCTGCTAATATTCCATTACATTCTGTTGCTGTGTGACAGACGGCAGCGGAGGGGTTGTCTGACAAAAAGGCATCTGACATAGAAGCGTGCATGAAGAAAAGGTGTGGAACTGAATTTCTCCATGCAGGAAAAATTGGCACCCATTGGCATTCATCAGCGCTTGCTGAACATTTCTGGAGACAAACAGTGGATGTGAGGAGAGTAAGGTGGTGGGTTGTGCGTTTCAGCAGTAGTGACAGAATGTTGAAAGACAAGCCACATTCTGGATGGCCATACACAGCTGTCATACCATGAAATGAAGGGCATTTCAATCAGCTCATCAATGCAAATCGGTAGAATATGACCAGGGAACTGTCCGTGGAGCTGAATATCGGCTTCAATACATTGGAAATGATAGTAACATTGGAAAATAGGAAAGTTTGTGCCAGATAAGTCCCACAAATGCTCACGTAGGAACAGTAAGAACACCGTAAGCAAGTTTGTCAGGACATACTGAACCAATAGGTGGCTGAAGGTGATAAGGTGTGGTGTCATCACTATAAGCCAGAGACAAAACAGCAGTCCACGGAGTAGCAACACGTGTATTCTCCATTGAACAAAAAGTTCAAGATGCAACCCTCAGCAGGTAAAGTGATGGGCACTATCATTTGGGATAGGAAAGGGATGATCCTTCTTGATTTCCTGGTACTCAAACAAACCATCAACTCCGACCTCTATATCACTATGCTGACTAAGCTGAAGGCTCAAATTTTCAGAGTCAGATAATAAGAAAACTTTTCTCTTGCAACATCATAACACCAGGTCCCATACCATTTTAAAGATCATCGAGCACATTGCCAGTCTTGGCTGGACTGTTCTATCAGACTCACCGCATAGTCCGGATTTGGTGTCTTCTGATTTCCATCTGTTTGGGCCGATGGAAGATGGACTGTGTGGCACTTACTTCCACCCCAGTGTCCTACAACAATGCTGAGGTGATAATTTAAATCCCAGCATGTACATGAATGACTTCAAAAGAGGGGAGAGAAGTGTTTTTGAGTAGGAGTACAGTGTAACAGAATTGAGCTGAATAAATTTAGAAATATCTGACCATCAAAAGGTCCTTGGAGACCAGGACAGACTTGGTCAATCTGCTAAAGCTCATGCAGGTGCACAGAAGAACAAGATTCTCCTTACACTGTTGTTCATAATAGTTTCCTCTTTTGGAAGGAAGTTGTCAACCAGCAAAACTAATATATATGGCTTTTACATAACCTTTGCTCATTTCAGTATGACAGACACTGGGGAGAGAAACAAAATTGGAATGAGCTGAAAAGGAGTGGAGTCCTTCCACCTATCCACAGCTGAAAAATGCAATCAGTTAGAGGCAAGTAAGGGATCAGACTGGGGAAGGCTGAGAACCACAAAGATTTTTACTTTTCATCCTCATCCTGGTGGTTGTTAGCAGAGAGTGGAGCCTATTCTACAGAAGATTTTCTCTGATCATATTTTTCTTTGCAGAAACAATAACATCTCAGACAAAACAAAAACCACGAGCAGTCTCCTTCCTTGGAAAAGCACATTCTCTTTCACTACTTTATCACCAGCTGTTTTAACTGATTAGTCAAAGGCACACTTTTTGTTGACATCAAGGAGTGTGGCAAAAACAAGTATATAAATGAATAATTATTTCCAATGCTTGCAATGAGATTAAGCATCTATTGGATTAGGAAAATAACAGGATTTAATAGGGTCATTTATGTTGCTTCTCCAGTATAAAAATGTACACTATGTGTACACATATCAGATTATTATCTCTATAGTTCATCTATCTATAAGGATTAAATATTTTATCTATCCAGCAATAATACATTTCTGGTCTCTTCTCTTTTAATATACTAGAGGTGTTCTTGTGCATAATGAACATACAACACAGTTGTTATTGCCATTAGTGAACAAGCATTTTTCAGTATGAGCTGATTTGGGCATCTTATAACTTCTTAGTTGCATTGGGTGCATTTGGCAAGGTTTTGGCAGAAGGACGGAGGTGCAGAGGCATTGTGGGAAGGTGCACAGGGGTTACTCCATGCTGGAAAATGCCGGCTCCACTGGACTCATCACAGAGCACAGCAGAATCCATGTGCCTCTATGAAAACATAACTAGAGAAGGGAAGCAAAAACTAGATAGAAAGAGGAGAACTTGGGAAAAAAGGGGGAAATGTGGGAAAATGTGGGAAAAGGAGTCTGAAACAACAGAAGAAACAGCAAGGTCAGAGGATGAGGAGGTGACTCAGACAGTGGAGAAGATATGGCCTAGCAGAACACGGAGAGCAGCACATTGTTTGTCAGAAATATCAAAAGCTAGATGGTGCTGGAAATTATAGGAGGATCAGAGTAGAAAGATGTGTCCACAGAAGGAGTCTGTTTGAATTCCAATTAATTCTCTCAAGTATAGAAGCAATCAAGAAAGCTGATAGCAATACATATGCCACTATTTTGAAACACTCTCTTGAGTTGTCTAAACTGAAGGAAGTCCAGTTTACATGTCACCTGCACCATGTCTTCCGTATGTCTCATATTCTATGTGTCCTTCAAAAAGATGTACCTGGATGCTTAAATTCCTAAAGAACAAGGATTAGTGTTGGCTGTAAAATCTTTTTTTGTAAGTGACAAAAAAAAAAACAACATTTTTTTTCAAGGAAGGGATTTAAATTCAAGAGTCAGTGGCTAAAGCCGAGTGAATGCTAATGCTTCCAGTTACAAGATATTCTGACAAAATGAAAAAATTTCAGTCAAAAATTTTTGAACACTTAAACTGTACAAAATATTTAATGTAATCTGAAACAGAAATTTAATTGTGATTTTGAGCTTCTTTACTATTTTAAAAAGTATACATTTCAAGGGAAATGGAACACATGTAGTATTTAAAAAGCAGAAAATAATACAGTTTCTTGTAGAACATTGCAATAGAGAAATAAAAGTGTTTCCCAATTTATTTTCAGGAGTTTAAGGAAAGTTACATTTTGTTTGGTTGGTTTAGGCAAAGAACTTTCAGAGTTCTTTGGTACTTCTGAACCTGCTTTTTCATGTTTATGAAAGATACATACTCTGATGAAAAATATTGACAGACTCTACCTGGAGCCAGATACACTCCACCTGGAGTGTTAAAGCTCTGGAGCTGCCACAAGGGAGAAGTCTGGGAAAGGCTGAGGGATGGATCAGTGCTTCTTATTGATCCAGTAATGTTGCTTAGGTCTCTGAACATCAGCCAAAGCTGTAAAGAATATATATCTAGGAATTAGATAAACAAGAGAACAAATATAGTGTTTGATGTTTTATTTATTTAGGCAAAGCTGTTAACAAAGTCAGAAAGACTGAATATTGTCAGCCTGTAAAGCAAATATATAACAATTAATATTTCTAACTATTTTGAGCTTTCTGAGCAAAACAAAATACTGGCCAAAAGAGGTGGCTAGCACAATACAACAAAAAATTATCTACCCAAATCTGGATTCAACAGATAGAGTTCACGTTAGAGACTAACCATATTTTCAACAAAATCATCTTCTCCTTCAGAGTTTTAAAGATGATACAGCTCTCACTTTTAAACAGCCACACAATCTGAGCCTGTGTGAAGGCAACATGTAAAGACTGGATCCTGCTCAGAAATATATGCTTAGCTTAAAGAAAACAGATGATCTTGCAAAATCCAGGAAAACACTCTCATCCTAAGAGTTAAGCACATACCTAAATACCTCACTGTGGGTTCTGAAGAAATCGACTTCTCTCCTGTGTATAATAAATCTCAAGTGCATGTGGCTAGACCAGGCTGACCCAAGAGATGGTCCACAAGAGGTGTCCAATTCTCATTCAGCATTCAGACCTTTCTACAGAGAGAATGTAAGCAGACTTTGGGATAGACATACACGATTGACTCAGATCCCCAGATGGCCACATTATCACACCGAAATGGGGGTAAAGGAGGAGGAAAGGACAGTGTGCAATTCTTGCCCACATAAAAGCCTTTAAGATTTGCTGTTATATTTGAGGAAAGGAGGAAGATAGGCAGCAATGCCTCTGACAGCTCATAGACAGAATGAGTGGAAGAGGAATAAGGTGGCAGAGATGGAGCTGCTTCCATGTTTTAGTAACTAAGAAAATGAGAGTAACCTGGCTACAGCTTGCTGTAATATGGGATGGGCAGGAAGGAAGCTGGAAAGCAGGACACAGGCCATCTGTTCAGAATCCAGAAATCCAGAAGAAATTCTGACCTTCAGGGAGGTCTTGAAGTGGGATCTTGTCCCTGAACCTGACATGGCTGGGCTGTGCTGTGCTACTTTGTGGTAGATCTGTGAGACTACTTCTCATCTTATCCTGGGAGGGTGAGAATTGCATGGTCCTAACTCTACATCTCACCTGTGCTTGCATTAACAGTGTCTGAATCAAGCCAACTACTTCTGAGTTTTCTGTCTTTCCTCACTCAAATACAAGAAGTTTCACTTTGTGAAAGCCTGGCACCCTTTTCCCTCATGATTTTACTGGTAAAAATAATGGTTAGTGGAAAAAAAAAAAAGTAGCCAAAATCAATAGAATTATGTCACTTGCTTTTATACACTTATAAAATGGTATGAGGAATTCTGGCTATCAGTACATACTACAAAGCTGTATAAAGACTGTATTCAGTTTTCTTTAGAAAAGAACCTAAATTGATGCCAGTCTCCTGTTGATGGAAGGCAAAATGGTTATAGGGCAAAACCAGACTAAGCCACTATGGTGTGAAGGTCATGAGGCTGTGCAGAATGGAGTGAAACACATTCCTTCCACTACCAGACTTTCTCACTGATAACCTGCCACCTCAAATTTGTGGACAAAGCCAGTCCTGTGCTGTTTAGTGAGTTTTCCCAAACACAAACAGATTCCATTACTTTTAGATTTTCCTTTTTACTATAGAAAAGCAATTTGGATATTTTTTATTTGCTCAGGTACTCTGTATATGAAACAGACATAAATGTGTGTGCCTGTTTACCATGTTCACCCTCAAAAATCACCCACATCTACCCAATCACTGTAAAATTTACAAAATTTTCTCATATTTTGGATTGTATTGGAAAGGAAATAGTTTATCTGATACTCTACTCTGTATCATGATACGGGTCCATACTGGTGTCTCATTCTGAATATTTAAGTGTGGAAATCTAAAAGAAGGAAATGCTGTTCTCAGTAGTGTATAAAAACTAGTTTTCATACTCTAGGGATTTGATTTAATCCAAATACATTCTTTAGATTACATTTTCAGATCCTTCCCTGTTTTGTTTTTATAACCAACATTAAATATAAAATATTATGAGTGTACAGTATTTTAACCAAGAAATTAATCTCACGGACAGAAGTTGGGAAAGCCACAGTTGTGGTTCCTTGCAACCACAGGTCACATTCAGGATTTTAGCCTGTATTTTCAAATCCATGAATATGACAGCTCTGATAGGTATATGACTAGTCTGATTTATGTTTGGATTGCTTCATCCTCTGTGATCATCACACTTTGTATCAGTTACTCTCCAGATGTGAAAAAAGTGTCTCTCTCAGTGCAGAAACTTGTTAGTGCAGGAGACAGTACTTGGCTGGCAGCTGGTCCGCGTAGCTGGAAAGGAATTCATATCCGGTATGCACAGGAGGACCACAGACTCATCACCTCCAGCACAACACATATCCCACCACATATCCCTACAGCAACTCTTCATAAGAAAGCAATGTGAAACTAAAGCCAGCCAGAAAATGGATGGACAGATAGAAGTCCAAACATCTTTGCAAGTATAAATGGCAGACTAAAAACGTAAGTTGCTTCATTCACAAAGGATAATGCTTTAACAAACACATACCCAAAACATATTGCTATGTTGCTTAAACCGTTGGCTCAAAATGTTTGTCAAGCATGTACTTTGTCATTCAGGCAGTACTCAACACTGCCCACACATGGGCAAATAAAAGGCCAGACAGAGGAGAAATATCCCTTTGTGCTCATTGATAGTGCCTATTTATGTACTGATCACTTCTGTGACTGAAAGTGGTGAGATCTGGATCTAGATTTGTACAGTTTGTTTCCTATTTCTCTTACACAGGTTTTAACTTGTGTCCTAATTCCTGGTTTCATATTCTTTTTTCACTAGCTTGAACATAACAGGAAAAAAAAAAACTATGAGTCAGTAAGTAAGAGTTTGTTCCTTTGTAACTAGGAGCTCAGATTTCAGACACAGGACCTGCTTTGGCTTTGGTTTAGCTTGAACTACATTAATGAAATTCACATTAACTCACAAATGATGTCATACAGCTGAAGGACATAAATGCCAATACGTGATGTATGATCTGATATAGTCACAGATCCCAAAAAAAGCACTTCAGGAAAAAATTTAGTGATTATTTCAATACCCCTGAGACACTTCATCTCTGTTTATTCTCAGCAAGAACTGCATGTGTGTACACTTTTCACAATCAAGGCCCTGTCACCCTGTTGTTGTGAGGCCATAAACAACCTGAGAAGTTTCCTTCTTTGGATATTGAAGGATTTACTGGATATATTTGTAAACAAAACACCCAACATATTTTCTGCCTTCAAGAAATGAACAAAGCAATCTGCAAGGATGTATAAATGACTTGCTGTGGGACTCATCAGCTGTGGGACTCTGAGGCAACCTTCATGCATTCAGATGTTGGAAGCTATTATTGATTAAGTCCACCACAATCAAGCCTGCATTGAGTCAGAGCTGGAGGTTCAAAAACCATCAGCAAGATGGCAGTTTGCTGCTCATATTGGGCTATGTTACCTTTGCAATATCATTTCCATCAATGTGTGTGAGGTAAGGACTCTTTCAGTTCTTAATCACTTTTCCCACTCCAGCCCCCAATCTCAGCCTCACAAAGAGAGGTTTGTGAGGCCCAAAAGAGAGGAAAACAGTGTGATGATCCTGAGTCCCTCCACCTCTATGGGCTGAGGTGAATCTAAACAGAAAGCCTACCTTTGCTGTTGATGCATGGCCTGGAGTTCGTCCTTGAGGTAAAGCTTTACATAATGACCACATTTCATGGCTCCTACCCACACGCCCCCACTTTCAGCTTTCCACACTTAGAGCTGCGCAGGAGGTTATTGCCCTTTGAGATCATCTTGGTCAAAATGCAGTGACATAAAACTGGTTTCTGCCATAAACTTCACTGCGATTACTTCCCCAAACAATGATTTTGCAAAAAATAAAAAAAATAAAAAAAATAAAAAAAAATTAAAGGGCATACAGTACCTTTCTTAATGTTTTTTTCCAAGCCAATGACGTGTTACAGAGTAGATTTAGACGGCCATTTTCTCACTTACATTCAAAATTAGTCTGTTTAATACAACCAAAGTTGCAATGTTGCAGTGGAAACTCTATATTTGGGCAGAGAAAGTAAAACTGGTAAGACAAAAGACAAAACAAATCCCCTAAAAATACTAGTATTCAAAATGCTACGAAACCAAAATAAAAACAGAGCTATTTAAGGGAATGGGACGTTAGTATGACTACATGAAGAAAGAAAACTAACACATGCATATCAATACAATGTTTAACCTCTCAGAAATCAGTAAAATCGACAGAGTGTCTGAAACTATCAGCCTAACCAAAAGTGTTGTCATTTCAAATGTGCAAATAGGCAGACTGTGATAAAGGAGTTGCTCCTCTGGCCCACAATTTCTTGCCATACTCTATACATCAGGGTTGCTTTAGCAAAGTGAACTGATACAGTGGGAATAGGAATGCTTAATCTCAAAGGCAGCTGTATTTTTAAATATATTTTTTAGCACTTTGTGATGTATTTGCCCGTGTCAGGAGACTTAAATATTTAAACAGGGTGACAAAGTTCATTTCAACCTCAATGACAGTCAAACCCCTTGACATCCCCTTTTTGTAATGTGAGCAGAATTTTTTCATAGAAATAGCCTACCCCGGAGGAGCAAGGAAGGCAAAAAAAACTTCTGTTCCAACTTTTAAAGCCCAGGAAGTCTTTGCAATTTCAGTCTCACCCTTACCTGCTTAGTCACCCCACCCATTTCCTACATATAACCATTTACATTTCTGACTAGGCTGTGAGTACATTCTCCATGGAAAATCAGCTGCCCAGCTCACACTGCCTGACACACAGGTGAGTGGAAGCTGGCAGCATTTCATGTCCCCCCAGGGACCAGGTGCTTTCAGGCTGCTCTTGGGCCTCCATCTTCCTGGGGCAGCCAAGGCTGCCTTTCCCTTTCCCAAGTACACAAAGGGGCGTGCCTGTCCTCAGGCAGACCTGGGGATGAGCAAGTGCCTTTAAAATGTGACAGAACAAGAAATGTGGATTTGCTGGATTTGTTTTCTTACCTGGTGTGGCCTCTGGGGCTTGGCGGGTGCCAGGTCACCTCTGTTGTCTCATGGTCCGCAACTAGAAAGGCAAGCAGCAAGGTCATTGACACACATGTCCATACGCTCCTTCATGCACCTCCACCTTACACTTTCCATCTCCTCTCTCTCTCCTTCCCAAGGCATGACAACCCAACCCAGTGCTGGCTTTCCTGCACCCATGCAGATCCACACTCCCGTACATCCCCTAATTTAAGCTTGTCTCGGGCATTCTCCAGCCAAGAGCTTTGCTCTGAGAGAGTTAGTAGCCATCACGCTGACAAACATTAACTGCAAGGGGAAATATCAGCTTAAGAATGGTAAGGTTTAATCAAAAGGAGCTCAATCTGCTGGAAATGTTTGGCTTTTTTTTTCCCCATCAGCAATTTAAGGGAATAAGACACTAATATGACCCAAGCAGTGGGTGTGTGGAGGGGCTGAGAGGAAGAGAGGCACTGGGAGCTCCCTCCTTGCTGTACACTCCTCCTCTGCAGCCCGGAAAGGAAACAGAAACTAAACTGTTTCCCACCTGAGTGCTCACAGAGACATCCTTTGCATGGAAAATAAAAAATCATGGAGAAATGGGAAAATCATGCTGCATGCTCTGCCAGAGCTTTACAATCCCTCATCCTGCCAGGCTGGCTTTTCTAGCACCAGGATGTGAAAGACAATATCCTGAACACTGACACAATAATCTCCCAGACCTCACTTCTTCAATCATGAGAATGATTGAAGCAACTGATTGCTCGGTGTTTTGACATCAGTGCCCATCTTCACCACTTCTTCTTCCTTCCTTCCCCCTTAACACCTTCCTTTCACTTTCAGCCAAATGGGACATGTTAATCCATACAGTGGACAAGCCTTGTGGGAACAGAAACAGGCACTGCCTCCCACCATACAGCCAGCCATGTCACTGGCCATGGGAGTGAGCGGGGAGAAGCTGCAGATAGGAAGGGAAACCATAAAGAAACAAGCTCCCTTATTCCCTGTTCTCCTCCTGCTTGCTCTATGCAGCAGTAAGTGTGGCTAAACTAGAACAAGAGGATCTTGTTATTTCAACATATAACCCTAGAAACAAAGCAAGTCTGACATGTTCCACTTCTCCCATGTTGTATGTTAGCTAATGACTATCTTTAGCTGCTTCTCTGTCATGCCAGCGCAAATGTTTTTGGTGCTACTCAGTAAAGGAGTGACTGAAACAGTCCAGACTGAAGAAATATTTTAAAGACAAAGAACGAAGGCCCACAAAACACTTGTATCAATTGCAGTACCACACGGAGTTGCTGGAATAAGCAGAAGGAAGGTAAAGGAGCAAACAAATCATAGAAACAGCATCATAGTTGGAAAAGACCTCTAAGATCATCTAGTCCAACCATTAACCTATCACCACCATGCCCATTAAACTATATCCCTGTGTGCCACATCTACACATTTCTTGAACACCTCCAGAGAGAGTGACTCCACCACTCTCCTAGGCAGACTGTTTGAGCTCACCGCTCTTTCAGAAAATAATTTTTTCCTAATATCCAAACTGAACCTCCCCTGGCACAACTTCAGGCCATTACTCCTCATCCTATCACTGTTACCTAGGAGAAGAGGCTGACCGCCATCTCACCACAACCTCCTCTCAGGCAGTTGTAGAGAGCAATAAGGTCTCCTCTGAGTATCCTCTTTTCCAGACAAAACAATCCCAGTTCCCACAGCTGCTCCTCATAAGACTTGTGCTCTGGACCTTTCACCAGCTTTGTTCCCTTTCTCTGAACACACTCCAGCTCCTTGATGTCTTTCTTGTAGGGAGAGGCCCAAAACTGAGCACAGTATTTGAGATGCAGCCTTACCAATGCTGAGTGCAGGGGGACAATCACTTTCCTAATGCTGCTGACTACACTACATCTGATACAAGCCAGGCTGCCATTGGCCTTCTTGGCTAACTGGGCACACTGCTGGCTCATGTTCAGCTGGATGTTGACTAGCACATCCAGATCCTTTTCTGCTGCACAGTTTTCCAGCCACTCTGCCCCAAGTCTGTAGCATTCCATTGGATTGCTGTGATCAAAGTGCAGGACCCAGCGCTTGGTCTTGTTGAACCTCATACAAATTGGCCTCAGCTCATCAACCCAGCCTGTCCAAGTCCCTCTGTAGGGCCTTTCTAACCTCAGGCTGATGAACACTTCCTCCCAGCTTGGTGTGATCTGCAGATTTACTGAGGGTACTCTCAATTTCCTTGTCCAAATCATCAATAAAAATATTTACCAGGACTGGTCCTAATACTTACCCCTTGGGAACACCACCAGTGACTGGCTGCCAGCTGGATTTTATTCCATTCACCACCACTCTCTGGCCCAGCCCTACAGCTAGCTTTTTATCCAGCAAAGAGTATACCTGTCTAAGCCATGAGACCTTGAGAGAATACTGTGGGAAACAGTGTCAAAAGCTTTACTGAAGTCTAAGTAGACTACATCCACAGCCTTTCCCTCATCCACTAGGTGGGTCACATGGTCATAGAAGGAGATCAGGTTGGTCAGGCAGGACCTGCCTTTCATGAAGGCATGCTGACTAGAACTGATCCCCTGGTTGTCCTGCACATATCATGTGATCTCACTCCTTTTGTTGTTAAGGTATTGGTAAAAACACTTTTTGCTATCTTTTACAACAGTGGCCAGATTAAGTGCTAGATGGACTTCTGCCTTCCTAATTTTCTCTCTGCATATCCTAGCAACGTCCTTATATTCTTCCCGAGCTGCCTGCCCCTTCTTCCAAAGATGGTAAACTTTTTTTTCCCAGAGTTTCCACAAAAGTTCCCTGTTCAGCCAGCCTAGTCTTCTTCCCTGATGGCTCATCTTATGGCACATGGTGGCAGACTGCTCCTGTGCCTTTAACATTTCCTTTGTGAGGAATGTCTAGCCTCTCTGGACCAATTTCCTCTTCAGGTCTGTCTCCCATGAGACACAGCACTTGGGAGCCAGCTGCCCCTTGATAATGTGTCAGCTTGTCTCCACTCCATGATACCATCAGTGCCACAGTAAATAGAAGATGTTGCTATGATTCTTGTATGCCGTGCAGATATGGGTTTCAAATCCCTGTTATAGTGACTCCTAGGCAGTCCTGAACACTCCACAGAGCCTCAGCACTCCACCTGCCAAAAGCAGTTTCTCTGCTCGAGACAGGACATAGCCAAAATCCATGACACACTCTGACATAGTTAAGATGGAGTCCTTAAAAACACTGGAGCCAGAAATTCCCCTGGCACCCTCAGGCAAGTGGCTCTGAGAATTTCTGGCTCTGAGGGACGGCGGCCACCCAGGCCTGTATTGCAAGCTGGCACAGGGCAGCCATGTCAGCATGGCATGGTGCCCAGCTCATAAGCTCTTCTGAGAGAGTTTCCTCAGTGCCCTGGGTCACATCTTTCTCATGAAGATTTTACAGGGATGTCATAACTATACATCCTCCCATATGCATAGTAAAGAATTAGAGCATTCCCAGCCCTGTGTAATTATTAACTTGAGAGCAATTGGATAGACAGATCAAATAACTTGTTATTAAAGCACCAATGAAGAACATTAAAAATGTTGCAACTGGCATGAGAAATCTTGATTCTAGAATACTAAAAACAGTAACCTATGGAGTGTTTAGTTTATACCATATCATTTATGGGGTACAGGATGTATTTCTCAAACTATCCCTGTCCTGTGCTGTGTGAAAAACTTGATTCATCGTGTCAGTCTCTAGGTAAAGTGGAAGTGAAACCTAATGTGGCTGGCTTTTGCCTGATTTCATGCTTTTATGATCAGATCTTAGAATATTATTTTAAGTTCAGATAAAACATTAATTGGAAATTCTGATTTATAGCTCTTTTTTTATCATCATCAAACTGATAAAGTAAGCTATAATGAGAATTTTTTGGATGATAGATGTCATTCTCCTGAGTAGTGCTATTAGCACTTGTCCAGTTTCAAGAATATATATTAAGGAAAAAAAAGACACACATATGGCTTGGTGTAATTATGTAGCCCTTCAGACTGAAAGAGCTATTTTAAAAGAACGCAGCTTCATAATGCTATGTTTATCTTCTTTTAATTTCTATTACTTTTTCCAAGTCTGTCAGCTTTACATATTAATTTACATTTTGTCAAATTAAGTTGATAACACTAATTTCACAGAAATAAAGGCCAACATTCACAAAGTACAATAACAAGCCTAAACATGCCTGAGTCTCTAAATGGGAAAGGGGATAAGAAAAAGGCCTTGTTTTGGTAGGCAAACAAATTTCAGTTTGCATTTCACAAGGGATTATCATTAGTCTTGAGCAAACTCAATGCCTGTGAACATCTTACATTTTTCTTATGGTCCATAGATTTTGCAGAGCTAGCTTGACTCTGCAGACTTTGATGTAATTTAAACTTTTTATTTGTTTTTCAAGTAAGAATGAGAACTGCGCTGTAACTTAGCAGGCAGGAGAAAACACGCAGCTACCTAATGTGCTGAACATTTCCTTGGACCATGTGTAGGAGATAATACTAGTATTCCTTTCAGAACCTCTGTCTGTATTACCTAATCCATTCTTCACATTACACTCATATATGTTTTCCCATGCCACTTTCTTCTGTTCTACTTTCCTTAACATTCAATATTATTGTTTGTGATGATCTAAAAAGAAAAAGATGCCAATAACATTTTAGGGTTGGAAATGATCTTTGAGTGTGCTTATAATGAGGCAAAATGAGTTCACCATCCCTAGATTTTTGCACACAACATTTTCTTAATAGTAAGTAATACACTGACAGAAACTCCTTAATTAAAACATTCAACAAACTGAGTGTCTGTGATAGATGACTTCATGGATTTACACAGTACTGTACCTTAAAGAGTGACTGTACCTTAAAGAATTTGACTCAGTCAAAATTGTCTTTGTTTTCTTTTGGTGTACTAACTCACATTCAGACTTACTTAATTACCCAAAATCATTTTGATTCACGGTTTTTGACTAATGTGTGAGTTACATTCTTGTCCCGTTACATGAATCCTCCTCCCTTTAATCCATTTCGCTATAAAAACTCTGATAATGGTGTGGTGTGATTTACAAGATATGGTGTTGTTACATTAACTTGCTCCCAGTGAATAATTCAAATATTAGCAAATTGTTACTCTGTTCTAGGAATCAGTTACAATTTCTTTTTTAAGAGTAGAGCAACATTGCAAGCACTGGTGGGTTTTGCAGTGCTTTTTATTATTGGTTTATTTTAAAGTGAAGACATACAGATACTACTTGAAGACAGTTACTTTCCCATTGAAAGTAACTGGAGCTCAAATATGGAGATATTTTCATTTAATAAATGAAGCAAAAAAATTAAATAACAATAAAAAGATGTAGTAAATAAACAAAAACTCTTCCATTGTAATATTCACAGCCCTTAATCACAAGTGATCGGAAATTTGGAGGAAACTGTCTAAAGCTGGCACAAACAATGTACGACATCCAAAAATACAAATCTGCCAGAATGTATATCAGCCTCTGGTTGTAAATGTAAAAAGAAAGCCCACTGAAAATGGCAAACATACCTCTGGTGCCAACTTTCCTGCAGACTTCTCTGTAGCTATAACAGTTACTCTCCCATTTTCCAGAAAGTTGTGATGGATGAAGAAGGGAAAGTGCCTGGAAAAAGTGGTTCATCTGTTTGAAGCTGCACACAGCAGCTGGGCTGGGTTCAAACGAGTTCATTGATGATAATTCTTGAAATGACTTATTCTTGGTGGTGTACTTTGATTAACTCTTTGAAAAAAAGCTACATTTAGATTTTATGAGGCAGAAACCAACAGTCATTCTGCAATAGCGCAGAAGTTTATAGTTTACTCAGTAAAAGCTTGCTTGCTGGTGAATTTTAGAAATGTTGGTCACCTCAGTACTTAAGAATACACTTTCCTGGATTCTCTTAGTTCTCCAGAATGAAAATTAATTACAAAGTTTCACGTTTGAATTTCACTTATTGTTCTTAGTATTCCTAGAACCACGATCTAAGCAAGGTCTCCCCTGTGCAGCAAAGAAGTTATGAACTTACAGCAGGTTGTCCCTGACACAGCAAGCACACTTAGTTTCCCCTGCATTGACGATTTCAAAGCATAGGGCCTTTGTCTTGAGGAACTGGCACAACTGATTCAAAGCCCTCTGATGCCAAGGAAAGACCCTAACTGATCTCAGTAGACTGTGGATCAATATGCTGTTTCAGACAGGAATGGAAAGCATTTGATTATTAGTAAAGTAATATTAATATAGCATGCTAAACTTTGTTAAAGGCACAATGTAAAATCATGAAAAGCGTTTCTACACAGATGTGTTTAGGATCAAATTTCAACTACAGTTTCTGAAGAATTATAACCACTTGAAAAAATGCATCGCATGGTCTTGATTTGAAAGGAATTACCGAGCTGCTCACAATAGCATGTGTCAAAGATGAGCTTGTTAATTTTATGAGGAGAAATGATGTAATCTTGGTTGCAGCCCAGTCTTACCGTGAGTAGGCTGCACCTGTATTCTCATCTCTGCCTCTTGCCCTGGGCCTGCACTCATTTTTGTCTGTGTTCAGCTCACATTCCCAAAGGTCTACCCAATGGATTGGGGAATGGAGATCCCTCACATTTTTTTTTTCAGTCTTATGGGGATGTAAGAAGGGAATATTCTTTCCATGGTATGCCACATGCCCATATCCCTTGTTGTCAGTTGCCAGTAAATGAAAATAATTTAGTGCAAGGTACATTACCTGCCATAGGAGAACATAAATCTGCTTGAGCCATTTATGTCACACTATGTTGGAAACATCAGGCAGTGTAACTATATATGGTACAGGCAGTTATCTATATATGGTATGTGTACATACTACAACAATAGGAACTAGAAAAGCCCTACCTGTTTTTGAGATGATGTTGCTAGCTTGTGATAGTTATGGGAAAAGTCTCTGAATAATTTTCACAATGAAGCACGTGTTGGCCAGCATTTCTCAGCATTGAAGTGGTGGGTAATAGAGTTGCAACACTGAATTACCTACATTCATTTCTGCTCACATGAGGTAGGAATAAAAAAATATATGAGTAATAAAAATAGTGAGGAAATACAGTTGAGTCTAATAATTATTTGATTCTAAACAAAAAGTGTGGTAATGGTTTTACAAGAGAAAGCCCTTGGATTTTCCAAAAAAAAAAAAAGATCTGTTAAGTTCTCCTTTTATCTAAAGAAGCTGAAAAACTGCGGACTCAAGAACACTTGCAGAAAGTTCAGAAAATGCATGAATATTTGTGTATTTGTGAGGAACTACTTTGTTTTCTAAATTAATCAAGTCTGCCTCTTAACAGTAATAAACTATCTGCATATTTGTGCATTATTTTCATGGAGAAATGGAAAGACCATATCATCTTCCTGTTTGCTGCAAGAAGTTGCAAGTGTCATCAGTAAACGATAAAATTAAATTTCTCCTGTATTTTTTAGCTTAATTTAAAAGCCATCCTGCAGAATCTTTGAATGTCAGTGTTTGCTTTTTCTTCTGCAGGAAATACATTTTGCATTATTACTTTGTAAAAATATCTTTCTGTCCTGTGTTTCTCATACATAGGCAGTGGTAATAGAAGGTTTTTTCCATACACAAAGTTTTAAAGTCATGCAATTTAAAAGAAACTACCTACTGGAAAAAAAAAAACAGCAGCATAACATCCAGCTGCTTGTGCCCACTATGTGCAAAAAAACCCGAATCTGTTAGCAGATATTTTCATCTGTTTCACAGATTTTTCTACAATGCTCATCACTGGTTCCATACATGTTGTTTGTTAAAACATTCTTATGTGTTTTACTTTAAAATTTCTCCTCCAAATGTCTGTGAAGGGTAAATTGTAATTAAATCAGTACCTTTGAGTGGTGGAAACCCTGAGGCCACATCAAAATGGTGACCAATACCTGACGGCTCAGATTAAACTTTGCTTTTTCTGAGAAACTTGTCTCAAAACAACACAAAATCAAACGTTACTCTTTCCTTCGTGTTTGTGTGGAAAAAGTTATATAGAGAAAATGAGTTACAGCATGATGATGAGCTAGCTATCTTCTGCCTTCTGATTTGTTTCTAGTTAAAAGAGAAAAACTTTATCTGACCTTGTGGATGCGTGGGGAGAGCTCTGAGAAAGCACGTACCACTTGTGGTACAGCCTGCATCCTGTCTGCAGGAGGGTTAATGAAAGTAGAGCCCAGGCTCAGACCTGCCCCCAGGGTTAACCCAGCTGGCCTTCTTGTGAAAAGGGCAGCTTGTTTTGGAGTAGAGGGTTTTTGATCTAAAGATAGCAGAGAGAGATGTCATTAAGTCGTCATTAAACGATACAGAGAAGTTAGCAGTGAAAAAATGTTTCCTCCTTCCTATTCCCCACTTCACGGTTTGCCTCCCCCAGCTAGATGTTGGGCTATGAGATACCACCAGATCCCTGGAATGATCCGTGTAAAAACTGTCCTTCCAACTGTCTTGCAGCTGAAGTATTACTCTTGCAGAGCTCACGGAGACCAATTTTTATGCTTATTTTATTTAAAATAAATAAGACAAAAATGTTTGTCTTATCAGAAAAACAGTTACATTAATGCTAAAGAGGTTCACCATGCCTTATTCAATTCATAGTTTTTTTTTCAGTCAAAAGAGACTAAACATTATGAAGATGATTTCAAGTTCATGGAGGAAAATGAATCAGATTTTGAGTGAGAAGTATAAATTGACCCCCTAAACTTAATCTATATTGGCAAGATACCTAAAAATGTAAGCGTGGTTATTCTAAAAAGAGAGTGAGAGTGAACCTTAACAACAAGAAAACATGCAGGACAAAGCGTAAGTTTTTGAAAAATAAATTAATTCAACTTACATATTACTACTGCTTCCAAAAGCTATCTCTAATCAGTTTAAATAGATTGTTCAAAAAAATGCAAAATAATAGACATGAGAAAATGTTGATCGTATACATGTGAAGTGGGCATCAAGGAAATAAGCAGATTACTTACTAACAAATGTCCAACTAAGTGCTTTGCAAGGAAAACTAGAAGTCAGTTCTCAATGTCATGCAAAAAAAAAGAATAGATGGAAGGTCAATGGTATTTTGGTAGGTAAAGTATTTGTATAATGTGCATTGTATTGTAATTCTGTTACTTTCACAAAGTGCATATCATGCTATTTGAACTAAAACACTTTTTTAAAGAGCTGTCTGTGGAAGACAAAGTGATCAGATATTGGCAGAACAAATCATTAAGTGTTTGCCCTTATCAGTGCCCCTGATAGCAAATGAAGTCTCAGAGGAGTTTTTGGCCCTTAACCTGAATGTTGCAACTTTCTGTTTTCATTTTCACCATTTCCTGGATTAGAGAACTGTTTCAAAACACCTACTTTAGGAAATTTCATTTTGATTCCTGCAGAGAGGAAGATTTAGCATCATTTTCTCATCTGCTTCTTCATTTCACCTCCCTTGCTTGGACATCTTTCTCTCCTCTGCTCTAGTTGAAGTAACGTTCCTCCTGCTCATTTCCAACCATCTTTTTCTTTCAGCTGCAGCGCTATCAGATGGTGGTGCAGCAGTATCCTCATTATGTTTTAGAGCCTCTCTTCCCATGTGGTAAGTACTTGAGACTTCTCTGACTGCAGAAAACTATTGGTGGGAAAAGCTTCACAATATTCTAGAGAGATTTTAAAAGAGAAAAAGACAGAAAAAAAGCCCAGATTTATTAAAGCCTTCTAGATTGCAGGAAATTTTATAAGCCTACTAGAGCTCAGAGGAAAACAGGAATGGTGAGCAGCTTCTCTATGATGCAATATAGTGACTAAGATACTTCACTGTTGAAGATTATGACTGTTCATCATTTTCTGGAACAGAAATATAACTTTTAAAAATGTTAGCATCATTTCAAAGTTGCTGAGCTCTAATATAACTTTTCTTTAGTGTGTCATTTTACTTACACATATTCATTAGGGTCTTGTTCTCAGCTATAACTTTCAAGATCTAATTTAACATGAATAAAATAATATTTAAATTAAAAAAAAAATTGAACCGAGATTAGAGCACTTCTATCTTCTGCAAACTCTTTGCCTCTGTGCCAGGTAGTATATTTCTTCTGCTTATGTGATTACTCACATGGTTCTAAGTGGCAGATACCTTGGCAGTATTTCTTTCCCACATCCATACCTATGAAAAATCTTTACAAAATGCTAATATGATCTGAACCATTGAGAAGAAAACACCAAATAAAGGAACAAACTACACAGGGTCAGTTTTTCCTTTGGTTTTCTGTTGTACTTCAGATTTTACAAACGTTCAATTTTAGCACCTGTTATTTTAATTTGTGTTCCAAGCATTTTGTGACCATTATTACAGTTTGGAAGAACACAAGAGGACAGTGAGAGGCTTGATAAAAGAGAAGATTTACAACACCTTTTTCCTCGTTAGTTACATCCATGTAATTATAGCAAAGCACTGAGTGGGTACCACTTTGCCATGCACCTGAAACAGTTTTTGCTTGACAGTGCACTGATAGTTTAGTAACACAGCTCCTACCGTGACTGACAGTTGGTTTTGGACTAAATCACATACATTTCAATAGGAGATGGTGGCTATTGGCTAGTTCAGCCAAAGGCTATTTGGCAGAGTATATGAACCTTCATGAAGCTCTGCTCTATTTCACAGTTCCATGAGATGCTGCTGTCTGCAACACAGGTTTATCCTTAGTTTAGCTACCAAGAGCAGGCAAAGGCAGCGCTACAGAAAGGCAGAGAATCATTGAATAAGGTGTCTTTAGCTTCAGTGAAGATTACATGAGTGCCAGACACAACATGGCAGTTGACGTGGCAGAACAAGTAGTTAAAACTACTTCTAAAGTTTCTAAAGTTCAGCTGTAGGAAAGTTGCTCCTAGGGTAAAAGCTCAAACATCAGCTCACTCAAGAGAAAATTATTTTGGAGCATCGTTTCTATATTTAACCTCTTGGGAAGGCAAGATGAATAAATTAATACTGTTACTTCAACCCTTTCATCTGTTGTATTTAGTATTTTCCAAGAGACAGTTCAATGCCATCTGAATTTGTAAATTACTGAAATGGAAGGCATTAAGTCTGTTGATTGGAAAAGGAGCAAATACTGTATTTCTATTGAAGAAGCCAAATCTGAAGATGATCCAAGAAATTGCGTTAATGTAGGCTTCAGCCCAGAATCACAGATGAGTCTAGCCATCAATCACCAGGGAGAGAAGAGAAAATAAAATAAGACAGTGAAGAGAGATTGGATGGAAGCATGAAATAAGTTCTGCCATCTGATCTCCACCAGCAAAGCCCAGCATAGATGGGATCTTCTGCACGAGCTTTCCAAACCAAGTGTGTATTCTTTCTGGGTGCACCAAGTCTGCAAAATTATGCCTCTTCAACTATCTGCTCAGACCTTGGAGAGAAAGGAAATTTTCATACTGCTTATATAGGCATACTTTACTCCAGACATCTAGACCAGTTGCAATTCAAAGTATTTCAGAGTGGTAGCCCAGAATTCTATTACTTTGTTCAGAACTAAGCATCAAATGCATAGAATAATTTTGGATAGTCAGGATATCAGCCAAAGGCTGACAGGGATAACACAAGCACAGGAAAGCTTTGTCCTTCTGAAGCAGAAACTGCAAGCCAGGCAGGGGATACAAGAATATCTCAAATGGTACTAGACTCCTTCATTCAGACAACTGATCTGAGAGTGTAACTTCTCTGTATAGCCCGCAGGAAGAAACAGGCACTTTAACTGGGTTGTTTGGGGCACTGAAGTTAGACAACGTAATTGATTACAGCCCACAAAGTATCTCAGAGACAGGCAGCCTTGCTTGCTCACCCTTGTATAGATGCATTCTCCTCTGTGTTAGTGACCTGTCACCCCTGCCATCAAGGTCAAGACAGACTGAGTCTACTTTTGGGAAATGGTGCAGTCCTTTGATAGCCCTTTGCTATCACTTTTTCTTCCCACATCATTAGCGCCATTTGCTAAAAGCATCAGTAGTGTCATAATTGACTGAAGTAGGCCAGTGACAAAATGGTACCTGATCTCTCTTACCTCTTCTACTTGGCCTCTCTCTGACAACCTGAAGAATTCACACAGGGAGGAGGAGAGATTTGTGCAGAGAGGTGGAGAACCTCCCACTCTTCGAAAAACTCTAAGGTGGTAAAAAAGGGACACCTGCCATACATGGTGTCTGGTGGGTCAGGTTTGAATGAAGCAGAATCAGAGATCGCAGCATGGCTCTCTATCCTCCAGAAGAGTGTCCTAATAACCTCTAGGTTATTGGCTTCTCCAGAGTTACCTTAGAACACTTGTTTCATCCTGATATAAGGAGGGAAATTTCTGAATTTTTGGCAGGAGAGTAAAACCACCCAGCTACAGTCTCAAGGCATGCACCCTCTCTCCATGGGAGGCAAGCAATCAGGCTCCTTGCTGTTCCCTCAGGTACTGGCCCAGCTCCATGGGCTGATAAGGAAGGATAATAGGTCTCTGGCCCCACCTCCTTCACTTGCCTTTTTGACATCCTGCTCCCCAAATATGAGTGACAACAAAGCCTAGTGCAGGAGTTTTCGGGCTGCCTAGGACACCCACCAGGCAGCCTGTCAGGTCCTGCGTGGATGCCAGGGTTCAACTGGGAGGAGAACCTCACAGCACAAACAACTTTGGAGACTCAAAAGCACTCGCTTTCATTTCCAGCCACCAGCAGCATCACCCTGGGTTACCTGGATTACACCGGGGTCCAAGGTTTCCTGCCTATTCTGCTGTCCCTCTGTCCAACATGTCTCCTATGGGTACCTGCCAAACATCCCCTGTTGGAGGGGCAGGAAGGATGAGGAAATTAGGCAGACATTAAGAAGACTCACGCAAAGCAGAAAGATAATGACTACTCCAGCCAGCACTGGCAGTTGCTGTGCAAACTTCCCCGCACAGCAGTGCCAATGCATCTTGCTCCTGACTGTGACACACCTGCTTGCTGAGAGCTGTGCATCCCTGTGCCAGGGCTGCCCACCGCACCGTGCGTGCGACTGTGCTGCTCCCTGCTCCCAAACAGTGTGTGTGGTGGAGGGGAAACAAACATCTTTCTCTCCACTTTTAAATGTAAACATCCAAATTCAGACCTATAGCTCCAAAAAACCCACGCTTTTGCATCTTTGCTGTGCGTATACGTGCTATACACCAAAGCAGGAAGTCACAATTTTCTGAGCGTAGAATCCTCTACGTGATTTACAAAATATCACAGAGCTCATTTTAGGAGAATTCATTGCTGGAAAATGATTTTCAGTGAATGTTTTATTAATCAACACATGTCAAATCATATCTGCAGAAAAAAAAAGTACTAAAATAAACCCAAACAAAAATAATAGAACAATTATTGCTTGAAGATTCTGATTGCCTATAAATTACAACTCTATTCAGCTCCATGACAATTTGTGTTTTCAGTTATGAAACCATTCTTGTTATTAACTTTCAGTCTAGTTTACTGGAGGAAGTAGGAACACACCATGCAGGCAAATCATTTTAAACCATGTCCTGAAAACCCAGGGTACAAGTTTATTACCATTGTTTAAAGCGTAGGATAAGTTTTAAAAGGGGCTTTATTTCAAAAGATAGGGGCTGGTCAGGACAAGGCCACTCAGCATGACCACAGCTCCAGATGCAAAAGTGTCACTGTGCTTGGTATATTCATAAAGTGTTTACTCTCGTTACAGTTTTCAATTTGTCAGTGTTTTACTGGCATGCAACCACAGAGCATAGACTGCTATTGCTGGTTAACCTTGTTATTGCAGACAAGTTACAAGTCCTGACAAGAGCTTGATAACTGTGCCTACTTATTTTAAGCCATACATGAGGAAAGGGTAGGAGGTTCAAAGCAAGTTATGCTTTCCTGTGTGAGTCCCCATATGATCACTCAAAGTTACTGTAAATATAAAAGCAGAAGTGTCTGATTGCCATTTTGTCATTACAACATGAGACAAGAAGGTAATAAAAAACACACACACGTTAAAAAAGCAAAGCAGAACCAAACTCAAGGTTGAACTTAGAAAAATGTTAAGCCCCAGAGCCTCAATCCTCTAAAGTAAATGTATGAAATTAACTACCTGCATGTGTGTTTGCAGGATGAAAGATTCATTAACTTGCAAATATCTTTTCTGGAATCTATATCCCAGAAAAAAATAAAAGCCAAACACGAAAAGAGTGGAAATTGCTATTTTGTATGGAAAAAAAATATGCTTTTTCCCCTCCTCCCCCTTCGCCTCCTTTTTCTCTACCTTCTCCTCCTTCTCTTGGCATACATTTACAGCCCATTCCGTTATCTCAGGCCCTTGTTATATCCTCTTGTACACTTTGATTATAAACTGGCTGGATCAAAATAGTCTTTTTCTTGTTAATTAAAAAAAAAGTTCGCAAAAAATTATCATTCTGGCCTAATCCTTGACAAATCACTGCTGAAATGTAAATATTATCTTACTATATGATGAAATGCTCCACATCAGTTCAATAATAACTATAAAGCGCTGGGGAAAAAAAAAAAAGAAATGAAATGTTTTGGCAGTTCCTGGATGCTGCTTCACAGATCGTGGTAAATTGGATAACATTCTAATAGCTTCCCAAAAAGAGACACCTAAACAAAGTGGTTTAGATATTCAGAATCATTGGCCATGTTCTGTTCTTTTAAAATGAGAACTGTAGACATGTAGCCCTAAAATTAGAGGATTCTTTTCCTATTTGCAGTTTGTCGTCTAAATTAGAAGGTCACTAAAGACTGCCAAAAATGAAAACTAAAAATAAAAGAAATAAAAAACATGAGAAAAGGTTAAAAAAAGGAAAAGTCATCCATCTTTAACAAGCATCTGCCAGTGGCTATCTGCACATCAATTCTGATTGTTGTCCTGCTGTGGAGAGAAGTGGTGCTGCTCCGTGTATACCTTTGGTTTGAGCAGAACTTTCTTATCATTAAGATCCATTAGTGTTCATTAGTGTCGCTACAACAAGAGCAGTCGAGCAGTCAACATATGGGAGGCAGAGAGGGGAGAGGCAGGATTCTGTTCCCAAACAGCATCTGAAGTGGCTTGGAAATCATGGGCTGTTTTTTTCAATCTACGAGCATGCTGCCTCTGAAAAGTGCAATACCTTCCACATCGCTGTACATCAATGGAGGTCCATGTTACCAACCATCTTGAAAGAACAGAAAGGTTTAGCAGCTAAACTCAGAGGACCTGCCCTCAAAGGGGTAAAAATCTTTTCTCATTCATCTGTTAATGTTCCTTTGAATTAGATGTAGAGAAAAGATAGTTACTGGCTTCACTCTCACCCTTCCCCACCCTATCATTTAATCACTGAAAAGATTGATTGTAAATCAGTAACTTCTGTATATCAAATGTCTACAATTTTACCTCGCAGGAGCAGATACAAACTGAACACACTTCAAAAAGTCACAACCATTTTAATGAACTACTTCCAATGTGACTACACTTCTGAGAACACACAGTTCTTTCAAATGTGTTTACAAGTGAAATACATCTCCAAGATTCATTATATTTTCTTCCTAAAAATAAAGTAGAACTGTTTTATTATGCTTTAATTATTCTTAAATATTTGAAAGCCATTTATTTTTTCATCTGAAATCTGTTTTGACTCAAGGATGGTAAAAAAAATAATAATAATATGCAAAAGTGTCAATTTCTGGTCTTGTTGTGTGCATTTATATGGATTTTTGGTGTTAGAATACTTCAGAGTAGAAACTTCCTACGTAAATCTGCAGAAGCTAAAGGTAGAACATCCGTTCTTCTAATAAATTATTTAGGAAAACTTCCTCTTTAAAGTACAAGCTCTCTGGTGCCAAATTTGCCACCTTGGTAAATTTTTATAGATGAGTCACAAGGCTCTAAAGAAAAGTTTTGGATTAGGAACCTGACTGAGGCATTGCTAGTAACTAGTAATAAACATATTCATGTTTCACATGCTGACCTTGTATCTGCTACCATTATGGGAAAAACAAATGCTTTTCTTTATTACATTCAATTTCTGTCCTATATTTCAAGCCACTTCTAAACTGCTTCTTGAGACTCATGCTGATGTGTAAACAGAACGTTTCTTTATGAATCATACAGAGATGTCAGCACCTTTGGTCTTGGGTAAAGTTAACAGATGTGATAAACCTAAATCTTAAGGGACTTTTTGGGTCTGTGAGAGTGAAATGGCACATTTGAATCGATTCTGT
Source organism: Numida meleagris (assembly GCF_002078875.1). NCBI lineage: Eukaryota > Metazoa > Chordata > Aves > Galliformes > Numididae > Numida > Numida meleagris. Next base: position 35,201,039 of record NC_034410.1, on the reverse strand, counting down.
TTATACATAGTGCGTAAAGGAGACTTATTTTTATACTCCGATACACTCAGAAGGTATCAGAAGGTGAAATATCGAGAGTAATAAGGAATCAAGGGGTTACGGTCATTCAGTGGAAAGATATGTGCTTCATTATATATGAGAGGCTATGCCAGGGTTAATCCCATTTTTAGCTCCATGGTTGTCTTCACACAGCGATGTTACATAGCCTGTGTAACTGTCATTGGGCCAGTAGATTTACATGGCAACATGCTGTTTTGGAAAAGCACTGTAGTTTTATAAAGGTTTGGGATCTTTTTTTTTTTTTACAAATGAAGTGATGAACAGAACTTAAGAACTGGTATGATTAGTATGAGGCCCAGCACCACATGATTCTTGCCCATCTATTTCACTCCAATCATACCCCTCTCTGAAAATGCAGGTTGTCTCTGTCCAGGATCAAAACTGGACTCAGACTAAGGTTGTTGAAAATTTCTCAGAAAGAAAAGAAAAAATAAAGTATTCATTGCAATCACAGAATCATAGAAATAGAATCTTAGAATGGGTTGTGTTGGAAGGGACCTTAAAAGTCACCTAGTCACAGTCCCCCTGCCATAGGCAGAGATATCTCCCATTAGACCAGGTTGCCCAAAGCCCTGTCCAACCTGGACTTAAACATCTCCAGGGATGGCTCATCCACAGCTTCTCTGTGCAACCTGCCTCACCATTCCCACAGTGAAGAATTTCTTCCCTGTATCTAATATAAATCTACTCTCTTTCAGTTTAAAGTCATTACTCCTTGTCATATCACTACATACCCTTGTAAAAAGTTCCTTATATTGCTCTTCAGGAGGCCAAGATCTTTCCATACACCAGTCTCAATGCCCTTGATGAAACTGGAGAACCAGAGATGTCAGGCTGATTGCATTGCATATCTCTGCAAATGAACGCTGGAGACATGAATCCAACAAAAACTGCATTCAGAAAATGAGGCATTTAGAGAAATACAGAATATGCTGGAAGAAAGAGTGTTTTCCCTCAGTCATGCTAGGTGAAAACATAATAGCTAACATGTTGCAGGTCTGTACAGTATCCAGACTCTTCTAGTCTCAGAATGAATTACATTCCTTCCTTACAGCACAACAACAAGAACAACAAAATTTTAAAATAAAGAAAAGCATCAGTCACATTTGTTCAGATTTTATATTTGGAAAGATATGTCAGAGAAACCCTAAAGTTAAGGGGAAACTACATGAAAGAAATTATGTATTAATAATTAACATAGTCATTGCCACAGCCCCTCTGGTCGATAGACCAAGGGAAGGCTCCTTATATTAAAAAGATTGGCAACTACAGAACTACAGTGGACATTAATACACGTGTGTTACACAATAAAAAGAGAGTAATACTCCCATTACTGTGTGACTTGCTAGCATGACTTCAAACCACTACTTTTGCCTAAAATGACTGTTTAAACAGGGTACGTAGGTTGCTCTGAAAGTAATGCCTCCTATTTATTTCCACAGAAACTACAACAGGTACAAAGAGCACAATGACGCTATTTGATAGAGCAAATTCTCAGCTACAAAATGCTCTTCCTCAACATAGTCACCACCATTATCTATGCATTTTTGCCAGTGATGAACAGGAGCGCACTTGTAAAAATGTGCATTGCCATCTGGAACATGGTTTGTCTTTCATGTCACTGCTGCCACTGCTGAAACGCACCACCCACCCCTGAGCTGACATCCACTGTCTGATCTCCATAAATGTTCAGCAAGCATCGATGAATGTTAGTGGGTGCCATTTTTTTCTTTATGGAGGAATTCAGTGACACACCTTTGCTTCATACGCACTTCCATGTCAGCCGCCATTTTGTCAGAGTGCCCCTCTGCTGCCATCTGTCACACAGCAACAACATGTAACAGGATATAGGTGGAAAAGTTCAACCTCTACTACCATATCACCAACATCCACCTCTCATATTGTCGGCTAACATAATAAAATAGGAGGCATTACTTCCAGAGCAGCCCTTGTAATTGTAGCACTGCTCATTTTCCTAATGTTAATGATCAGGACTGCAGCAAAGAAAAATATGAAAAACAAAAACTAAATACAAGCCAATAGGGAATATCTCCACAGTTTGTGGGCAGACTGTCCAATTTAATGCAAAGTCACTAACTGTAACATTCTCTTACGATATTCAAAAGGGTAAAAGGATTACCCTTAGCAATACCACATTGAAGAAGGTGTGCAGAAACAAGCTGATTACCAAAATCAGCACAAACATTTTATTTTCAAGACTGGAAATAGTTGAAAGCAATAGGAACAAGTACCTAGTGCCAAAAAATAGGAATAATATCACTCTGGCATGAGGTTCATCAGCCAGCTCTCAAATTTGAGCCCAACCATTACTGAAAATTTGCAAACAAACAAACAAATAAAATTCAGAAGGATTTTGTTCTTGTTTAAATCAAGTGCTTCTGCAATTACTGCTTGTTTCCAGATCACAAAGAAGTATCAGAACAGGAAAGGAAAGGTCTGGCAGCCACGCTGAGCAAGATGAAACAACAAGCGCCAGAAGCTTCACAAAAACAAACACCCCTCCCAGCCCTGTTTGGTTTTGTGTTTCCTCAGAAAGCAGGGAAAGTGTTCAAATATTGAGAAGCTTATCCCTACAGAATTTGAGAAGTTCTTCTCAATACTGATTATTAGAATATTATTTATTCCTGCTGGCTGCATGTGTCATCTCAAACTCACTGAGATCAGGAGCATATTAAGGGAAACTTTCCCTCCATATTTTCTGGGACAGCTGTAGAGAGTTGGAAGAGCCTCTGGTGGCAGCAGACAAGCCATTGTTGCCTATGCGGGCTATGTGGCTTCAGGGGTGAGCAGAGTTCCCAGGAGGTTGCACAGACTTCTCCACCACCCTGTTACAGAGATTCACCTCCAGACTGTGCTCAGCCGGACGAGGAGGAGGGATAAGGCAGCACAAGGGGCATTTGCATGGGAGGATTTTGCCAGTGGTGCAGTTGGTGGTCTGGTTCAGAGCACAGCATGTGTTCCATGGGTTGAGTCTAAGGGAAAGCAGGCTGGGAACTGGTGCTGGTGGAAACATGGGGCCACACAGAGCAGCCAGGATGGCTAGGCAGCTGCTTGTCACCCTTGCCTGCAGAGAGGAGAGACAGAGGAGTGCCAGGGTGAGATCTGAGAGAGGAGCAGGGGCTGAGGCTCTGGAGGAAGCAAGAGGCACAGGTGTCCGCAGCCGGAGTGCCGGAGGGAGGGTCACCTCGCCAGCGTGGGCCCAGATGGCACTGCACATGTCTCAGCCCTTGCCGGAGCCGTGTCCACTGAGGCAGCACCTAAGGTCACTGCAAGGCTTGGCAAGGACCATCCAGAGCTCCCTCTCCCCTGCAGTCACTCAGATTTGGAAGGGCGGTGGGTCTGCAAACGACAAACTGCTTTTCTCTGCTCTGGGGAGGGTTACCTGGTGACCTTGTAGAGAACAGCTCTCACTAGCAACTTCCCCAAATGGACAACATGATTCCTGCAGGCAAAAAAAAGAAAGCAAACCAAAAAACCATGACTCTTCTCCTCCACATATACTGAAACTATAGGCCTAGGTTTAGTCAGTCCTTGCCTAGGAGTCCACCTTGGCTTTGTTTGGCATGTGATATGAACCCAAAACAGCCGGGAAACTTGGGACCTGCACTAGGAGGTGGAAGCTCTCACCAGCCAGGCCTTGTGCACCAGGCACGGAGATGGCTCTGGTGCTTGTTAGAGGTCCCTGGCCTGCAGATAAGACAGCTGGTTGACCTGCTTTGGTGCTGTCAACAGAACAAGTGTTCCTTACCTTGTACTTGAGCATTATATGCCTCCCTATTACCTCTCCCAGCTGGGCATGTTGCCATATAACTCTACGTGTGTGCACTGAGTGGGCAGGACCAAGAGTGCTGGGCCATGAGTGGGACTGACTGTTAGTAGGGCTTTGCCAAAGACAGCACCGTGGTGGTGGGAGTGGGAACAAGTCCCCAGGCAAAGAGTAACACAGAGTGCTCCAAGGGCCACACTGACACACTGAGACCTTCCAGACATAGCATAAGAGGACCTCTGTCATGAGAATAGCACAAGGGTCAGAGGAGATGATCCTGGATGAGTTGCCCACACTTAAGGGATCCTTGAGTGACATAAAGTGGCAGGATTTTCAAACTCCCAACCAATATCACAAACTCTGGGAATTTTCTGACTACTGTTGTCTTGTTTTAATAAAAAGCAAGTTACAAGAGCATGTAAATAGGACCCAATTATGGTCAGTACACTTGCAGCTATACATCATTCGGCTTGACACAAGAGAGAGGGTAGGCTGCACTGTGCATATCAGTAAAGTACTTGAAGTATTAATAAAATAGGAGGGGTACTGCCTCAGCTAATAAAACACTCCTCTTTCTTGTCCTTGTGTTTAATTTGCTGTTGAGGCACATGCCAAAGGTCTAGCATTTCACCTCATTTAAGGAGTTATGACCCAGCACCATACTAATGCTGCTGTATTCCAAAAGATTAAACATAGCTGTTAAGTACAGCTTCCCAATAGATCCAGAGAGGGAATACCACAAACCTGTTTGGTAAACAGTGTACCTGCATTGAATAGAGGTGAAAGCTCAATTTGAAATATTTGAAAGTAACTTTTAAATCAAAAGAAAAGGTGTGAATTCTTATTTCGCTCAGTTCCACAAAAACCTTTTATTGCTGCTATTACCATGTACTTTCCTGGGATAAATGTGTGGTTTACAGCATCTACATTACAATGTTAAACTTTTAGAACTCACACTTTATGCTGTAACACATGCACAGACACTTTTTCTCCTCGATCTTCTTTTGGATATGATTTTTCAAGGCTTGTCTACATGAGGGAAGTTAAGCAGCATAGCAATTCTGGGATAACTACTCTGTGATAGCTCCCTGTGGACACTTCATTGCAATAAAAAAAAAAAAAAGGCTTTATTCGGGAATAATTACTCTGCATTGTGAGTGGAACAATTATTCTAGAATAAAAATCAGCCAAATTCCTTGATAAAGTGTATACAATCTGTACAAGAGTTTTTGTCCCTTTGGTTAGGTTTGGGGTTTTTTTCACCACAGAATATGAATACTATAATAGAATAGCTAGGCTGATGGGCTTTTACTTGACATAGTGTTTTCTGTTCTTAGTAACAGGGGACTTGTCCTCCTCTGTGTATCCTTCAGACAGGAAATCTGTAGCTGGAAGCCAAAGTGTTACAGATTTTGTTTTGAAGATTCATGCTGGAAAATGTCTTTTTCTCTGTGTGTTTCTAGCAAAAGAGGGCAATTGTCTCTGCCCCATAAATCCAGAAGAGTCAAATCGTAATTGAAAAGCTCATATCTAATAGTGTTTTATCTCTCCTCTCTTCCTAAATGCAACTGGCTATTTATTTCAAGCAGCTAGGTAATAGAGATCAGAGAAGGCCATGATGGTTTCCTTGTTAAGCAAAGCTGAAATAGCTCTCCACCTGGCCAAGATGCAGGCCAACCACAGGCATCTCTCCTGGTCTTTTGTCACTGATCTTCCTCCAAGTTCACTCAAGCATCCCTTACCTCCTGTATTTATGACCTCTCCTGCCTTTGTGTTTTAACTGGCTCTGCTCTCAGGCTGTGGGTGGAGTAAAATGTGAAAAAACACCTGCTCATGATGCTGTTTCCATTCAGCTTCAGGAAAGAAGGGTTTATTTAGTAATTATTATTATTATTTTTTTTGCCTTTAAATGTGTCTATCTGCTTCTAGCAGAAATTCATACAAACATATCCATTCCTCATTCATCTTGTTGGCCTGCCTTTCCCTTTTAAAGACGTATAATTCTGTTTGTAGATGATCCTCAGGGTCCTTAGTCCTTTTATAACATATCCTTTCATTACCCCTCCTTAGCCTTTAGCATTTTTAAGATCTGGCAGCAAAGACTGTTTCAGATACACAATGTACTCATAGTGTTTAATGCATAGTCCAATGGAGATATTTGAAGTGTCATATGAACCATAAAGAGTTAAATTCAACTAGCTTCAGTATGAATCAGAATGTGTAGATAAATTGCCAGGCAAAGAGCAAAATGCAAATATTGCTCTTGATTCTGTGTACACCAGCCTTTTTGGTAATTTTTAAACATTCTATATTATCTTTTAAACAACAGATGGTGTTAATAAAATTATAAACCACACCCCACAAAATGCCAAACAGCAATAGCATTTATCATGGAAATTATACAAGGTATAATATTTCTGCATTTATGAAAAGCTGAGCATGAAAAACATTCACACTGCAAAAGATAAGACCCAAAATACTCCTTTTCATTTCTTGTTAATGCAGCTTCAGCATTTAAATTAGTATCAATTACTATGAATACCATTTTAGATGTGTTTTAGCTTGTTCAAAAGTTCCAAAAAAGTAAGTTGTTATTTGTTTTGTATTAGTCTCTCTCATTGCAAGTTCAGATGTGCAATGCAAAAAAAAAAATTCTGCTATAAGAAATGGAGTTTGCTTTGAATCAATTAAAATGAGAGGGAAGGATGACATGTTAAGTTTTCTGTAAGCTCTGAGTATTAAATTAATAAAGAAAAGTTAAATTTGGCAACACTGGGTAAGTAATCAGAAAGTAATGAAAACACTCTTAAATAGGTGACAAGTCAGAGCTCTATCAAGAGCCAATTCTTATTTCAGGAAAACTCACATTAACTTTGATCGAAGTGAGAGCTTTTGGTACTTCCACAGATGGAAAAGAATAAAGACTAGTTAATGTAGAGATCTTTATTCTGCTGACATTTTCCAAAAGTTTGTAAACTAGATGGAAACAGACTGGCTTTCCCCTTCAGCTTTAACTTGCAGTCTGAATATCAGGAGAACACTACAGTAGCTTCTCAGCTACAGTATGGAGACATATGGACAAAACAAGTGTCTTCTATACATGCAGGAGAATGCCACCAAGCCTGTCATCACTTGGGTAATTCCACACTTCCTCTGCCTATTTTGAGCCCAGCCTGCTACCTTATCGCATTATACTGGAAGGAGAATCTGTTTCTTCTCTCCTCATTCTATCTTCTTGGTATTCACAAGCCAGTCCCCTTCCGCCCAAGAAGCCCAACAATCATGGCAGCTCAGCCACTGAAATAAATGAAAGTGAAATGTGTTTGTTAGAGAGCAGGGAAGAAGTGTTGTATGGAGAACCTGAGTGTAGCAAGACTACAGCACGGTAAGTGTGAACTCAGTCAGACTCTACTCTTAATTATGGAAAGTAGTGATTATGTAGGATGAAAGTCTTGTCTCAGGCAACTGCTTCCAGGTCTACCTGTCTTAAGGTGTTTGAGCAGTATGTGTGGCTAAAGCCTCCTAGCTCCACCCTCCTTTCATATTCTCCTGTGGCATGCGTGCATCTTCATTTTATAGTCTTCAGGGCTAGTCCTCTGAGTTCAGTTTATATGAGTCAAGAGACTCACGCTGGTGTTACCAGGATCAGAATCTAGCCATTTGTATGTCTGAGCACATGTTCTCCTTGAAACAAGTTTGTGGTAGTATATTCAGGAATGTTTCGCACTCGGGTTCAGATCTGGTTCCAGCTGGAGTTCCCTTGTAATATTCCAAATCTCATTAAGTTAATGAGAGTTTTTTTTTCCAGCAATTTCAGTGGGATTCCCTATTTCTGTGTGCGTGTCTTCAGCTCAGCAAGGCACACAGAAAGCAAGGGTGAGTGCGAGGAACAGGAGGTCGTGCTCCATCCCAGCCCCCCTCCTTGCAGCAGGACACTGAAAGGGGATACCAGAGCAAGCATGACAGAGGTGGCTGGGAGCCACTGTCACCTGCCTCCTCCCATGCCTTGCCATTCCCCATTTCCCAGACTTCCTCTTTTCTCTGTGTACTGGTATGGTCAGAGACTTGGATTTAGGAGTTGGAGCTAAAAAGTTTGCACATGCAAAGGAAAATAAAAGAGGAATTGCGTGTGTTGCAAGGCTTGGGCAGTGCACACTGGCATTGTAGAGATGGGCAGCAGCGTGACCCCCACCTACAGGTCAAGTTTGATTGTTTAACAAGTGCCCTTTTCTGTCACATCTGGCTGCCTTGCTGGCTGCCATCCCCCCAAAAAAAGAGATCACAGACCAAAGAGATTCGCCTCAGATGAACTGAGGGATGGCTGGAAATCTTGCACAGCTGGTGACAAAGCTTACTTATTTTCATGGAAAGAAGACTGTAGCAATCAGGACAGTCAAATCAGTGCCTTTAATGAGAACTAGATTCACCCACACAAACAAGTTGTATGGACTCAGAGATACATATCTTCTCATACCCAAATCATATACTTCCTATTAGCACTACAATTATTACACAGGCTTACTAAGAGAAGACTATCTTCCTAAATATTTATTTAGTGTTGATAGAATTGCTTACAAAACCTCCCTCTCATTCTGAGAATCTCTTACAAGACTCCCTTGTTCCCAAGTTCATTATAACTACTTATATTATTACTGTAAATCTTTCTAATGCCTGAAATGCTTGGCTCTGAAGAACATTTTTATAATGAGGGTGGGGCAACGCAAAACTTTTCCTCTCCTAATTCATTGCTAAATTGTATTTGCAAGTTCAAATGCCAGAGTGATGAAATCACAATATTATTCATTGGATTTTGTTTGATTATTTGGTAGTGTTGTAGGGAAGGTATCCATAAAATGACATGAAAAGCAAAGCAACAGAGCTTTAGGGGTTTTCCGGAACTTCTCTTCCGCACACATCAATTTTACTGTATGACTGTCCTGAAAGATTTATGCTTTGTGTTTTGAGGGCCAGGTTTTAAATGGCTTCACAGAATAAAAATATTAAAATTTAAATGCAACTTTAAAAATGTGTGTTGGACCTTTGGGCCGTCTGAAGAGGTCAAGTTCAAGACACTTATAAAAAGACCATTCCCAGAGAGACTGCATGGGAAAGCCTATTAACATTGCTGCTTTCCCTTTATTTCCCCTTTGATCATAAAGTAAGGTTATGGGTGGCAAAAGCTGTAGCGGTGGGAAGATCCCAAATAGGATAGTATGATTTAATCTACTGAATATAAAAATAATAAATAAAATGACAACAACAACAGTACTGGGGGGTACCAAGCAAGAGTATGAGTATGAAGTGCCTTGCTAAGAAGAGGAAAACAAATAAACATAATAAAATAAAATAAAATAAAATAAAATAAAATAAAATAAAACAGCCCTGAACAATTTCACAATAGGAATTGTTGGTTTTCTTCAAAAAAAAAAAAAAAGAGGAAGAAAGGGCATTTTCATTCTACTTCTCCTTCTTTAATTAGATCCTATTTTTTCATATATATATATTTTTAAAAACCTTAGCAAATAGTATGTAAAGAACTCCTAAATTCTAAGTCAAAGTAAAAAAAATTCAGCATCTGGCATAAGAAATAGCATAGGACAACCTTCTGCTTATGCAAGGGACATGCCTCAAAATCTCTATATTCTGTAAGGTGAATATACAAGCTCCCCTTTTGCTATTTATGCAGGCCAAGTAGCGACAGTGACTGATTTAGAGGAACAGAAGAAGAAAATATGTCTACGTGAGTACCGCTGGGCTCATTTTCACCCAGACTTTTTCTCAACTGGATTTTGACTTATTGGTTTAAATTTCATTGTAAAAGTTGATTTTTGTTTCCTTAATTTTTCTGCCTGTGGTAAAGCTTAGAATATCTATTATATGAACTATCTTCTTTTCCTGATAAGGACATTTTGTACTTTGTGGGTATTAAAAGTCCACAGTGCAGAATAGACTCAAGATCATTGATTTTAAATGGTTCCATAAAAATAAAAACAAAATTTGGCTCTCTAGCAGAAAACTCTGTTATTGTCATGAATATCTTAAGTGTAATCATTTTTCTTTTAATTAACATTGTAAAGAGAAGAGGAAGTTGGAAATCCAGATAAATCTGTTATGAGTCAATTAAGAAGCCAGTATTAGCATATGCAATCAAGATGGGTGCAGCAAGATTTCATGGAAGAGTTCATGAGGAAGCAACTAGGATGCATCATTTGCATGGGCAGCCTCCTGGTTTGTGTTCTTCTCAACCTCAGTATTGTTGACTTGACTCACTGCATGAATATTGCCAAGCAGTAGCAAACCATGATTTCATTTTCCTACTCTCACAAGTACATCTTACCTAGACATGTGGTTTTAAAAAAGACAAATCATACAAACTATGGCAAACAATAGTGCTTTTTTTCTCCTTTCTGCGGATATTCTTTTTTTTTTTTTTTTTTTTTTAATAGAATCTCCTTCTGTTAAGATATTGTAAGCATTAGGAATAGGATACTTCATCCACAGGTCACCTGAGCAAGTGAAACCTTTATCAAGGGGTGACTGATTAGTGAAAGATATAAAAGGAGTTAATGAACTCTCACCAAGTACTATCAGATAACTGTATGTATTCTTAAAGCCAGTGGGAAATTTACAAGAGAATGCGGAGTTTTATTCTTTGGGCTTTTTTTCTTTCTTTCTTCTTCTCTTTTCCTTTCCCTCCTTTCCTTATTCCTTTCCTTTTTTTTTTTTTTAATATCTTTCCTCTTTTTTTTTACCTTTCCTCTTTTCTTTTCTTTTCTTTTCTTTTCTTTTCTTTTCTTTTCTTTTCTTTTCTTTTC
>NC_034410.1:35181561-35190202 GCF_002078875.1 Numida meleagris | reverse complement strand
TTTCCTTTCCTTTCCTTTCCTTTCCTTTCCTTTCCTTTCCTTTCCTTTCCTTTCCTTTCCTTTCCTTTCCTTTCCTTTCCTTTCCTTCTTTTCTTTTCTTTCCTTTTCTTTCATTTCCATTTCATAGTAAATCAAAACAAAAATGACCTCTACGTGTATGAATCCTGAATTCTTTAACATTTTAGAGCTGATTGTTCTACAGTTGCGTCATCATGTAGAGTCTTAGAAGTCCACTATCTTGGTGGGATATCTGTTTTATAAATAAGCTGAAGACATGAGACTCCTGGGAGGAAAAGCTAATGTTTTCTTCACTTTGCATTACCCAGAAATAAGAATTATGCCTTTTAAAACATGATACTCAACAGAACATGTGTCTGTGATCTTAATTGTCCTGAAAAAGCTGTCCATGGCACTCCTATGTACTGGAACAGTACATAGCACAGTTTCTGAAGGACAGTCACTGCTGAACTCATTTCCAAAGTATAGCATGTTTTTGCTTAGCTCTACAGATTGAGGGAGTTTGATAAAAACTAAACAATCATTTGTAAATCCCAAGCCTCAGTTACCATGGTTCACAGGAAGCCTTACACCTACTGCCAATTAAAACAACCGGTTGTTTTGTAATGACTGGAACAAGAGTATAGAATGTGAAGAAATAAGAAAAACTGTATTTAAGACATCACAAATAAAAGTCTGCTAGGCGAAGCTCGTGTCTGTTTTTGCTAGAGTTCATACTCAGTAGTGACAATAAGCTTTGTGTAACACTGCTTTTCCTCATGCTGCCCAAGATTTATATCTCTACTAGTTCAACACAATAAGTGATTCCTTCAAATTCAGCACAAAAAAAATGGTACTACTTCACTTATAATTCAAAGTTTCTTGAAACAAAAACTGCTTTTTTTTAAAATCATGCTAAACAACTGGAACTGATTCAATGAATATGAAAGATAGCACAGTCCTGACACTGTAGTAAAGTCTCCAATCACTATAATCATGTTAATAATAAACCCTTATTTTAAGACAGAAACTTCAAAGTATGAAAACAAACACATCTATTGGACTTTCTTTCTCTTACTGAGTCATGCTCCATTATATTTCTCTGCATTGTAGTTGATCTAAAAGCAAAAAAGAGTTACATTGCACATCAGAAATGCTCTACGTGGACTACATTTGTAGAGGGCGTAAATACATTAGAATATATCAATGTATATGAACAAATTAGGAATGAAGGGTGTGTTTCAGAGACTTTTCAGTGTGTGCTCACTATTAAAATCTGTCTGAGATCTGCTCAGAGAAAGCAACAATTATATTTCTTATTAAAGAATATGCAATTACAGCCTTCTTTACACTTCCTGCTTCCTTCAACAATGAAGACCTGTCTGCGTCAAAGATTATAAAGTCCTGTGCTGTTTCACTAGGTCACCAGACTGAACAGGCCAATCCACTTTCATGGCAATTTATTCCTGATTTTCTCTTGGGCCAACTTCTTTTATGATTAAACTAAGCCTAGCTGGAGATCTACAGCATTGTCACTAAGAGTTAGTCCCTGTGAAATTAAATAGAAAACTGTTTAAACTTAAACTACAAATTTTTTTGTGAGTTCCCTAATGTATTACTCTTGTGTCTACTATCTTTAAAATCTTCTTCAGATACTGAAAAAACAGAGCTCCAAACCTCCCACTTCTCCAGAAAAGTTGTCACAACCATAGCTGCTCCAAATGCTTTATGTATTAAACCATTATTTTAATTCCTTTTTGTTTATGATATTTCTCTGTCATCAGAAAAACCAGAAAGACCACAGTTCAGATTTCTCAGGATCATAAATGGTTTGATTAAACTGCAGATGCTAATTAAGACCCAAATCTGTATCTCTATGCATAGCCAGAATAACCAGCTTGTTAGCTAGGGAAAGCCCATGATATTTAGAATATTCCATGTTGTAGGATGCAGATCACAAGTGGGAGGCTTTCAGGACAGCTTTTGTAGCCTCCTCTTCAGCTACATCATGCAGGTTTGGGGAAGGAAACACGCATGTGACAAATTGTCTGAATTGTGCACATACATCCTGTACGTGGCAAAAGCAGCCAGCTATGATGTGGCAGGGTAAATCTGTGCACTGCACTATTGTCATTTTGTCATCATTTTCTGAAAAGTATGTTGCTCCCTGATTTGGGAAGTTTGCAAGTAGATCAAATGAAATGATTTTTTTTTATGAGAAATAAGCAACTTTGAATCTCACTGTCACTTCCTAAAAAAAAAAAAAAAAAAAAAAAAAAAAAAAAAAAAAAAAAAAAAAAAAAAAAAAAAAAAAAAAAATGTCAAAAAGTGTTAAAAGTGCAAAGATTTTCATTTTAATTTAGTTAGCTTCCACAAATATATAAATGGAACCTTGTAACCTAGAGAATTCAAGCCAGTATGAGTGTCCTAACCATTACCGTTTCTAATGGGAAACATAGTGAGAATTTTCATTATAAATTATATTCAATCCAACATTTTTTTCTGTGCTGTCCTTTGTGATACAAAATTAAAATGGACCATAAAATCTACTGAGAGAACAGTTACTAGCAGGCACTAAGTATTGGTGTTGATAAGGAACCAACTGCTATGAATAGACAGATACTAATTTATATGGTTTATGGTGTAATCCAGTAAAGAACTCTGGTACTACAAAACCATGGTGTTCCAGCATCCTGTTTTCAAGCCCATGGTCCCCTATCTGATATCCAGAACCATGTTTTTAAAGTGTTGTGCATAGAGAGAAGCTTGGGCAGCCTGGAAAACAGCCAGCACATTGTGCTTTGACCCCAACATAAGCTGACTGGCACTAGCAGAGAGAAAACACAAAGGTTTGTCCCAAATACCAAATGCTGCCTCCCTGTATAGCCAGGCCTTTACCTGAGGGTTACCTGTGAAGGCAGGGCTCTTTACAGAGCTTTACAAACCCTGGGCTGTCTGAGAGATGCCTCCATCCACTCAGTATCTACACCCTAATTCTTTGTATGAAAATAGGTTCCTGTGATCTTTCCTTCAAATCTGATGTTTCATTAAAACATAGCTAGAGGAGAAGCTGGCTTCTCATCTCCCTCTGTATAACAGCTCTGTGATTAGAGTAGTCAGAAAATCACGGGATTCATTGCTCTTGCCCTGAAAGGCTCCAGTTCACACTCCTCTCCCCCAGGGAAGGACTCTGACCATCAGTCTGATGGTTATTTTAGAAAAAGCATTCTTGACCCTTCTACTGAAACAGTGCCCTTGAGGCCCCACAACAAATCCAGGATTCCTTAGATCATAATCTAATGTTTAGGTTATTCTCAGGGTTGGAACATAAGCTGAATTTTCCTAGGATTATTTCTGTCCACTCTATCTGAAATTGCTGTGGAACATACACATCAACACCCTCAATTAAAAAATACAAATAAAAAAAAAAATCAAAAAAATTTTTAAAAAAGGGAGCCCAAGGAGTAGGGGTCAAGTTGTGCCAATGAAGTGATTTGGGTAGAGGAACAAAACATCATAGACCTGGCATGCGGAGGACCAGGGCATGAGCAGGCCCAAAAGGTAGCCTGGGACTCCCAGATGGAAAAGGATGAATTTTGAGGACTAATGTACAGCTTCGCTATTTAGCAGTGCCTCTGCTTAGCAGAGGTTTTCTGGATCACACCTAAATTCTACCTCAGTTGCACATTTCACAGCATCCAGATTCACCTGCAGACTGAAATATAAGTATTGACGGAGACATCTTTGAGCTCACCAAAATACTTATTTATTTATTGGGAAAACAAAGAAACAAACAAACACACACACACACACACACAAAAAACAGCAGTTCTTGAGGACAGTTAACACTGAAAGCACTGAGTTGTTACCTTCACAGCGTCGTCCTTGTCAGCACTCAGTTGACATATTCTTCAAGGTATGGCATACCTATGGTCAGGAATCACCTTGCAAGATTTAGAGCTTTACATTAAAACTGTTCTGTCTGTAGAATAACTCAAAAGGAAGAATTGTGCTAAATCCTATTTTCACTTCACAATATTCCTGAGGTGAAAATACATTTTTGCAGAAGTAACATGCTTATTTTGACATTGTGACTAATGTCTTACGCTGCATGACTGAAACATTAGAGGAAGGCCATACCAAGTAGATATGACAAACACTAGACCAAAGACACATTACTTTAAAACTTCCTTTTTTTAGGGTATTTTGTTTTGTTCTTTGTAAATTCTCTAAATTTCCAATTACAAGATGTACTTGTATTTCTGAACAGCTCTGTGGTAAGGTGTTTATCTTGCCATCTAGAGTAGGAAAAGCCCTTACACTAGACTTGTCAGGAACACAAGGAAAAGAGATGATTTTCTCTTATTTCTCCTGGTTCCATAAGCCCATTTACTAAGATCTAGTGGTACTCTCTCTAATTCCTAGTCAGGTATTCAGAATAGCAACATGCGTATAAGTTAAATATAATTTGTGAAATATATGCCATATTAGATAAAAAAAATGCATGTAGTCAGAATCATATGATGATTTAATTTGCATAGATGTAAAACCTGAATTTATTATACACAACCTGTATTTGTAAAAGTAGACCTGGCTTCTCTATACTGGTTTAATCTGGCAGTCCCTCACTAGAGGCAACAGAATTTTTTAAAGCAACCAAGACAAACCAGACACCAAGGGGAAGGAGCAGACAATGTGCAGGAAAAAAGTGGCTAGCACAAATATTAATACAACTCCTTCAATCCTTTCCAAAATGAGAGTTTCAGATTGACAGAGGGTGGAGAGGGCAATTAGGCAACAGAGAAGTGAGTCTGACATCGTTGACGTATCTGTCACAAGCTGATCTCTTCTGTGAAGCAGAAGTTTTAAGGGGAAATCTACAGGATGCAATTCACTTTTTCAGGTAATCACAAGATCTTCTGCAGCAGAGATGTGGAGCGGAAAGTAGTCACCATCTTGAAGAGAAGCTGAATGGATTGAGGTACTGTGCAGCATCAGGGCCTGGAAACAAGCACCTCCAGTGAATGGCTGGAAGAAACTCAAGCCAGTCTGCAGAAGGACCATTAATTTGTTATATTATTGGAATGATATTCTTTCTAGTGAACAGATTTTTAGGAGAGACACAGGTAGTGAGGTGACACAGGCCTGTGTTCAGGAGGTTGGTGTCTAGCCAACAGATAGTCAGATAATCAAAAGACTGCAGAAACGCACTAAAGAAGCAGATGTGTTCAGAAAAAGTCATCTGAGCCTTTTCCACAGAGCCACCAGTGAGATCAGACGTCAGATAAAGTTATGATACAGCTGATAATGGCCATTTGCATTTAAAATATGCATAGGACACTAGCTTGGTTGTATTTTTTTTACTGACATCTTCAACTGCAACTGATTATTGTAATACTGGTTGGAGCACAGTTGCTCAAACCAAGTCTTAACATGTCATTAGGCAGCTGGACAGCAATGGGCAGACCTTGCTAGTGAGCAGTCTTTTTGCTCTGTTTCACAGGTAATAACACATGAGCACATTACAGAGTCAGGCTGCCGTTCTTGTAGGTTAAGAGGGAAAAAAAAAACCTCAAACGTTAACTTCAGTTTCTGATGTGCTTAGCTTAAAGCAAATCATGGAGAAAGCAAGGAATCATAAGAAGTGCTAGGTAGCATGCAATGGTTTCCAGTGCTATAGCTGTACACTACGCTGTGTATAGCTAGAGCTGGAAAGAAGTCATACTTTATAAGGTTTGTATTTCTTGGGATTGGTGCAAGTATCTGAGCATGGCCCTCTCTTTTAATCATGGGTCAACATAGCTCTTACACATACACACATTCATGCAGCGTTTCTTCTTAATGTTGACCATTTCAAGCACCAGCTAACATCAGATAAGAAAAAAAAAAAAAAAGTGTATTTATTTGGTTCCAGGATCTATGAGGAAGCTTCTAACCCCACCCGATTCCCTGCCCTACTCCACTCCCCAGCTCTACTCTCTGCTCATGTCTAAACATATTTACATGTCTGAAAGGAACTGGAAAGTATCTGAAACGTTTCCCAGAGGATCTGATAGCTCTTCTCACACAAAGGCTTATTTCCAAATCATTATGCCACAGTAACATTTCAGTAAGGGGCACCTCAGGAAAGGCTTCTGACAGTTTCAGTCTGCAGATTCAACAGTTTCGCCACCTCACCTGAAAGATAAACATTTGGACAGAGATAGTTTCAGTTAATATTGTCCTTTGCTTGAAGAGGTGATAGATCTGCAGTCCATATAAGACAGATCATCAATAAGATGGTATTTGGATATATACACTTTTACCACCGTTCAAAGTTCATAAAACTCAGGAACATCATGTGGATTTCTAATGTTCCTTTGCAGGCTTTAAATCCACAAAACCATGAGTGAATTGTTGTGATTCATATGCCACTTTTATTTTTGGCAGGCAATGTTGATAGTATTGGAGAAAGATTATTTGAATGAGATCTGCATCCACTTTCCTCAAATCAGGACTGTGAAAAAAAAACTCAGAAAGGAGCTGTCAGCAGAAATACATACAAATATGTATAAACTCATACTCTGTATGGGTTTGGACGGTACAATTCCAGACATGACAGATGAGCAGGATGAGCAGGACTTTCTGTAGTTCCTGTGGAAGGTTGGGCAAGCAAACATCTGGGAATGGACACTGAGGAAGAGGAAATATCTACATGTCAGTAATATGAAAGTTATATTGTACACCTGCTTTTTAGACATGCCATCTGCGCTCAGTCATACCATAATATAGCTTTGATGACATGCCACAGCTAAAGGGCCGGCAATATACTTCTTGCTTCATTGACATGAGTGACACAACTCTGTAAAACTCACTGCTTAATGATATAAATCATAACTCTCATGGTATATGGTTGTCCCACACATTTTTCAATGCTTAAACCCACGCTAAGTATTTTGCTGCTGAAAACACCGAAAGAGAATTACGGTGGAAACTGATGCATGCCAGGTAAGCAATAGCACCTTATCTATACTAATGCTGAACTTCTCATTATATTGTGTTGGCCTATAAGTACACCGTAACATCCAGTGGATATTGTTTACAATGACCTAATAACAAGCAATTCTGTTCCCATTACTGCTCACAGTCTCACAGTAAATGTTTCTTGTTTCCACAGTAAACTGACTACAACTGAAAGGTACCACCGTGCTTTGTCAAAAGTTGAATAAATCTTGTATTTAGAAAAGGAAATGTGATATATATTAAAAAAAAAAAAGTGCAATTTGACTAATATACAAAGTCAATAAAAAATAAGGGTTATATTACATTTCCTTCTTTAAAAACATTTTCCACAGTGTGCTTCAGAATCTTTAAGAGGAGGCATGGTCTAAATACAGAATTCAGTTCCAGTCCTGTACCTACTCTTAAATCCATGTGTGGCCTCGGGCACATGTGTTAATTTTCCTGTTTCAGTTTCCCTGCCTTTAAAGTGGGGATAACACAACGAACCCAAACAGCTTAGTTGCAATTTATATGAATGAGTAACTTGATTATTAGATTTCTGAGACATGAAACATGATTATTATTAGGATTCACTGACCAGCCAGGCAGAGGTGTGATACAAATAAAGGAGACAGGGCTTGGACAACAGGAGCATGCTGGTTAGGCAGACAGAGGAGCTCAGTGAGGAAGCAGTGGAGAGTTGTGCCCGTGAAAGTGTGAACATCCCCTTTGCACTGACTTTCTATTTACTGCCCCATGGTACCTAGAGACTGTGAAAAACCAAGTCTTTTCTGAGAAGCAAATAGGTCCAAAGCACTGCAGCAGACCAGCTGCAGGCAAATAAATTTTTATCTATGTAAGAGAGCTAGATGTTATTTTCCAGTGGAAATGTCAGAATTGATTAAAGCTTGAGCATTTCTATTTAAAATGAGAGCAGCGCTTGATACATTTTAAAGGGAGAAAAAGTGAGAGGCCTGATAGCGTGAAGATAATGGGGAGGATTCATCTGTGGGCTTGCTGCAGTAATGTGGTATTCAGCACACCAGGGCCAAATTCACCTCTCTGTACGTAGTATAAATGGGAGTGCCTTTTAATAACTCTGAGAAAATAGTCTCCCTGCTAGCAAAGTCACTATTATTAATTGTTATTCTTATTATTAACCTTTGGGCTTGTGTATCCTCCACAGATTAATGATTATTCAATAACTGTGCTACAAGGTTGCACTTTCTAACACCAATTAATAGAAGAGCACAGCTAAGAAAAGCATTGAGGTATCAACTTCACAGTCTCCGTCTTGATGCAAAGTTGCCTACAGGAATTGTATCTGCCAGTTCCCAGAGCAGGGAGAGGAAATGCACCTCAAAGTCAAAATAAAAGAAAAAAGGAAAAGAAAAAAAAGATGGAGCTGACATCCGCGGTCCTCTCTCTACTCAGCAGGGAATAAGCAGCAGTCTTAGCTTTCAGGGAAAGCTGCACTCATTGCCAGTGTTCACTTTCCAGGAACTCCACATCCAAATTGTGCAGTGGCGAAGATGGGAAAGAAGGTCTTAAAAACAAAAGAAAAAAGTCCCTCCCCACGGAGAAGTTGCACGAATAAAGACAATTCTCAACGCTGTTGAGGAGCACATGGTGCCAGGTGACACAGCGACCGAGACCGGGGCGG